>NW_024756914.1:8813416-8816702 GCF_018991925.1 Homarus americanus
TCACATGATGTTAATAACTTGTCCAGTCTACGATAGTGTTATCACATATTACATACCCACAAAACGTTGTTAGCAGAGCCATTGCGGGTAACTATCTCATACCCTTTAACTAATAACAATTGTCGCTACGGTCAAAATGCTGCATAAAATAAATCATAAGGCATTATGCTTGTAAATAAACCTACTAGCAAACAGTAGACCTTTATTTTTCATCCCATGGTTTCTCACTTTCCTATCGTAGTCCGTCATGTTCTTAGTGCAAAATTTTATGAGGTTTTCTATTTCCATCATGTCTCAGGAATACCTACTTTATGAAATGGCATTTATGAAACACCCCTGTATTTAGGGAATCAGTTATACTCCACCAGAATACCTGCATAGATGATACTAAAAGAGATGGGAGGATGGTTATCAGTCTGTTGAGCTTGGTGATGATACAAAATCCTTCACACACGTTGAAGCTGAAAGAAACAAATCGAAAATGTGACATTAGTAAAGAAACAAATATGAGTTATAAGAACATAAGAACATAAGAACACAAGAATGGAGAAACTGCAGCATTCCATTAGCCCATACTGCAGTCCGCTTTACACCCAACCCCTATTGCCCATATACATCCAACCTAAGTTTGAACTATCCAGCCATTCAAGTTAATGATGATATTTTGGTAACCATATTCCATTCATCCACTACTCTGTTTCCAAACCAGTGTTTACCAATTCTCAAGCGCCTAAATTCAGCATTTGTCTAATTCTAAAACCATTACATGAGTCTTCGCCCTGGTTGATAGTCGGAGTACCTTTGTAATATCTCCTTTGTTTAGCCCCTGTTCTCCATTTATACACATCTATCATGTCGCCCTCGCTTCCCACGCCTCGTAGGGAGTGCAAATTAAGATGCTTAACCTGTTCCCAGTACCAAGGTTCCTAATGCCCTGATTAGTCTTGTCATTCTCCTCTGATTCTTTCCAAGGATTTTATATCCATTCCGAATAATATGGTGACCAGAACTGCACTGCGAATCCAGGTGAGGCTCACAACACAAGATATAATCTTAAGATGACCTCCTAGCTCCTTAGTAACTAAACACCTTTCATAGAAACCAAGCACTTTATTAGCTTTGTAATGAGCAAAAACACAAAGCCTACTTGGCTTAAGATTCACTTATCATTCCACCCTAAATTCTCTCGCAGTCGGATTTCTCAATGGCATCATTGTTCATCTGGTAACTGGTTTCCTGTTTATGTCTCCTATACTGAGTACTTTACACTTCATCCACATTGAATTTCACTCGCAATTTTTCAGACCATTCAAATTTTTTTAGATCTTCCGTAGTTTTATGAGTCTTCGTCAGATTTACATACACGCCCTATTTAGTGTCATCAGTAAATTTACTATGTTGCTATTTACGCCGACATCCACGTTTTATGTAATAAAAATAATAATGATCCAAGCACTGAGCCTTGTGAACCCACCTAGTGCCCTAATGCTCACCCGCTGCTTCCCGTTTTGAAACACGTTCCCCAATCCATTTAGAATATTACCTTACAAAGCTTACCTTCTTATAAGTCTTCGTGGGGACTCTTTCCAAGGCTTTGCAAAAGTCGAGATATTCCACACCACATTAGTGCCCCTGCTCAAACCTATTCGAAAAACCCGATGAAAAAAATGTTGATTAGTTAGACATGAACGCCCACTTGGAAGCCATGCCAAATCATTGATCAATTTGTGCTTCTCCCAAGGGTTTCAATAGATTCGAAATGATTGCTTCCAGTAATTTGCCTAAACAATCTGATGTTTGACTGATTGACTGTAGTTAGAGGACAAGACTCATCCCTCGCTATCCTCCCAAGATTCTGGTAATACACCTGTTTTAAACAACTTTGTTGGGCATACTAAGCCCTTCTCCTTACATATCCTTTACCTGGCAAATATCTCCAATCGACCAGGCGACTTATTAGGCTTTAGTTTGTCTATATTTGCTTAATAAATATCACTAGCTCACTACTATCTCGCTAATTTGTTTTCACTATTCTGAATAGAATCGAAATGTGTATCATATTTAAATTTTCAGTGTGAAAACTGTCAGAAAATATTTATTCAGATTATTGCTCATTTCTCCATATTTAAGCTATCTGCCGTATCCGACCGTATTGGCCCAATCTTTCTCGTGTTTTAGTTTGATACATTTACAGAACTCAGGGCTTCATATTCGCCCCCTTGCTATCCTCAGCCCAATATTCCTCTTCAATATTCCTCTTTGTTTTCCTTATCTCTGTCTTAACCCCTACCGCCAATACCTTATAATAATCCCCGAGGTAAATTCTGCCACGATTATCTCACCATAGCCTTCCTTTGACCAAAACGCTTCTTCAAATAATTATTTATCCATTTAGGCTCATTGCTTGTTTGACCTTGAGTTTTTATATGTATGTTCCACCATTAAAGCGTTAAGTAACTTACTACTTAAATTGTCGAACCTGCATCCTCAGATCTCGTATCAGGTCGGTTTCAATCGCCACTAGCCATTACCGACAGTTTATCCCCGGAGCTAAGCCGCCAGACCCTTTCCTCTCGTGAGGTCAGAAATACAAACTGAAAATTTAATTTCTATATTATATATACATAGATTGGATTATATACAATATTAGCAACTTGTCAAGCAATACAACAAAGAAAACATAACACTTACCCTTTGAGTAAACCGAATCTCTCACTAACTGCAGGCATGAAAGCCTTCTCCTACACCTGACTTTCAGTCGGCCATCACTCGTAATCCGCTCACCTGTACGGCCGCGCCTCGGATCTTAATTTCTCGCAGTAACTGCAGATTTTTCCTTCAAACCCAGTGTTTATGACTATATTTTGAATGGTATAAAATTCAAATACTAATACATATTGTCATCTAAGCATCCATACTAAGACTGCTTAACAATATACATAGCAAGATGAGACAACATGACAGCTGATAGCTAAGCCTCTAATGGTTCATAACTTGTGTGTTCGTGTCAGATTGCCCATTGATATAGAAAGCGCCCGCAGTTCAGAAAGAAACCCGTCCTCAATTCGCTGACCGGTGGCCTAGAAATTGCTGTTTTGTACTATCGCGGCACAAAAGTCGTCCACTACCCAGCTACAGTAGAAGTTTCAGAATCAGCCTTGACTCTGAAGTTTCGAAACAGCTAAATTCCATGGTCATCAACAGATGCCCACTTTAGTGTGTGTGTAGGAGGAGGTGGGCAGCTGGATGAGAGGCATGTTTATATATTATATATACCACCATCATT
>NW_024756914.1:8816802-8823988 GCF_018991925.1 Homarus americanus
CATATACCTAGATCACACACTCACAGTGATTTACTTGCATATATATATATATATATATATATATATATATATATATATATATATATATATATATATATATATATATATATATATATATATATATATATATATATATATATATATATATATATATATATATATATATATATATATATATATGTATAATATATATATATGTATAATATATATACAGTCAACCCTCACTTTACGCGGTTAATGTAACCCACAGGGTACCGCGGAAAGTGAGAAACGCGTAAAGTGAATAACATAACATATGGGATTAAATGAAATAGAGACCAGCTGACCCCCAAACTCCACTTTTTCCAACACAATACCTATGTTCTAGTAAAAGTAACATCTTAATTTTATGATGGTACATGCACACAATTAATACTTAAGAGAAATAGAGAAATACAGTTGCCAAGTTAATGTCCATTCAAATAATGGACTCAACTCCCTCCCCCTGTTCCCACACTACACTCGCTGGCTCTACCCTCTGAGAAATTTTGGGGGGAAAACCAGGTATAGTAATAAATAATACCTCAAACTAAAGTTAGGATAATATAATTGACATTGCTGGATTCCTTGTAAGACCAGGAATATTTTGAATATAAATGTCATATATTTTTCACAAAAGATAACATATTTACTCAGAGTAAACATTACATCTAAAATTTGTATGTCTAATGCAAAATCTATGATGTTTATATTCAAAATGATCATCAAATTGTAAGAATTCCAGCAATGTAAATTATATTCTGGCCGGATAATTTGTATGAATTTTATGAGCTAAATAAAAAAATTATACTTCACCCGCGTAAAGGGGTACACGCACCGCGGAATGTGAGCATCCTGGGTTCTGGCAGGGCACCGCGTAAACGGAAACGCGGAATGTGGGACCGCGTAAAGTGAGGGTTGACTGTATGTATAATATATATATATATATACAGTATATATATATTCACAATATTTTATAATTGCAGTCATGGACTGAATATTCTATGCAAAAAATATAAATTTTAAATTAATTATTTCTAGTGTGGTCGACTTCCTACACAAAGACAGGCTATAAATAACCTTCTTATCTCAACCTCCTTCCCTCCCCCTCCATCCCTCTATTCTCAGAGAGGTCTTCGTAAATAACTTTTGTTTGTTTATTTTCATTGTTTGTCTAATTTATCATGTTGTATCAAAGTAATATTACTAAAAGTTTTAGGCAGCTACCAAACAGGGAGATTCTACTGCCTGGGAAGATATTGGAAGCATAATGTACAGTATTGTCTAATGTAGAACCTACTTCCATATGGCATCACGAAAATTGTGACCAAGTCTTAGGTTGCTGATTTATCTTTCTGCCTCATTTACACACAATTGCAGAGTTTCAATTGTTTCTCTTCCTTTGACAACACACCATGCATACAATATAATGTTTCTCGCCTTTGATCTTTTTTCCATTTATTTATGGTTGGTTATTTAAAATAATGCCAATTCACTTCAAGTATATTGGCATCAAATTTTACCGGCTGGTGTACACTAGTGACTCACTTAAGCGGCAGTTATTTAATTGGAACTAATGTTGGTGTGAGTAAAATATTTCCATTTACTTGAAATAGATTTGCCGATTTATTTGTTTATTTATTTATTTATAATATACTGTAATACATTAAACACACTGCAAGTATTTTCTTTAATTTATATACTTGTTTCGCAAAAAAGGGAGGCTACCATTATAACTGGTAGGTGATCATTAAGGACCAAACTCCGAATCCACGACGTGACTTCTGTTAATCATTCTCATCCTAAATTTACCACTGTCGGTAGTTTCAAGAATTAACGCAGTCATTTACTGAATATTCTTTGTAAAAAAATAAATTTTAAATTAATTATTTATAGGAGATAAGTATTATGATCAGTAAATATACAGATATGCATTACTGACCACCTCCGAACACAAGGACGGCTAAAAATAGCCACAGGCGGTCACAGTCAAGGTCACTTTCCCTTTCTTGTCACTGGCAAATGGGGGTGGGGGGGATGATAATAGCAGCTGTGTTTATTACGGTATGTTAGACTGGTTTATAATACATTTTTATTATTTTAATATACCGGTAATCTTCATTTTAATCCAGCTTCCCAAACGTAAGTTTCAGTATAAAATAATTAATGGTAGGACTTTGTGAGTGGTTTACCATGTTTTCATGACCACTCTTGACACGCTAAACCGCAATATTTAAGAGGTAAGAATTTTACACTTGGTGATTAAGACGACCCCCTAACTTTGGGCAGATTTTTTAATGTTCAAATTCCATCTTATAAGCCGAGATATACGGTAGTAGACTCAGGCAAGGAAGAGGAAGAGGAAGCGAAAGGGAAAGAGGATGAGGAAGAGCACCAAGAAATAACGTTGGAGAAGTTGGGGGAGATGACCAGGAATATTGAGGCACTGAAAAACCTGGCCTATAGTATGGACCCCTCCATGGTGCGTGCCCTGAAATTCATGCGAGGGATGGATGACGTTTTCGCTCCATCCAAAAACATCATGGAAGAAATGAATGAAAGAGACTACAACTCCCCATCACCATGTTCTTTGATCACCGAAGGAGAGATTTAACACCAATCACTGGCGGCAGAGAGGAAGCAGCTGAATCCACCGTCGCCCCCACTTCATCACCCGTTATGGAATTGAGTGACTGTACAGTAAAGTGAAGTTTTTATCTCTTTTTTTTTAATAGCTTTTCTTGCCATGTTTATTGTTTGTAAAAATGTACAGCACAGTTCAGTTCAGTACTGTACATAGGAAGTGGAGGTGCAGTTATTTACAAAACATTTGTGTTTGTTGTCGGCAGTAGTGACGGTGGAGGTGGAGGAGGCGGAGGAGGGAGCGAGTTGGGAGGAGTGGTGACCTTGGACGCGGGAGCAGGGTGTATTAATTGTTTTTATAGCTATTTTTGCATTTTAATATTAAATACTGTACATTACGTTTCAACAAAACTACCATTTATTTCTGAGAACATGGAAATGTAATATTTTTGCTGAAATGATGTACGTATTACAGTGGAAAGTGACGAAAGCAATGACTCGCTTTCTTTCGTTCAAAAGATGTTACCGTAATCGCTTTTTGAATGGTTTTCAGTTGTGGGATTATAAGGCTAATGATAGGATAGAATATTATTGTAATACAGTACAAGTACAGTACAACAGTTTTTTAACTGAAAACCATTCGAAAAGCGATTACGGTAAAATCTTTTGAACAACGAAAGAAAGCGAAAGTCATTGTTTTCATAATTTTATCCCACTTTCCACTGTACAGTAATATGTACGTCATTTCAGCCAAAATATTACATTTCCATATTTATTTCTGAGAATATATTCATTCAGTCACAGTTAAGGTAAAATATACTTGTGATGTAATATTTTAATGAAAATACGGTATTGTAGTTTTCTTTTGTATCAAATTTAATTAACAAAGATTGATGTTTCAAATGTAATGAACAAAAATTTATGTCCAGTATCTATAAATTAACTTTAACAAATGAATACTTTGTTTTACATCGTCCTGTGTATACCATACCATGGATTTGGCTACTTTGGGCTAGCTATGATGACGCAAGAGACTGCCCTGGCGACTGTACCGACACTCACAGCTGGTGGTGCGATGGTGCGTCGTTTCCATTGTTTACTGGTAGTTACTGGTAAATATTTTTCAACCTAACGAAACTATTACCCTTTTAGAGGTCGACCCCCAATTTTTTGCAAAATAATTTGGTCTTAAAAACTCGAACTACACACAGGTATATACGGTAAATAAGGACATGGGGGGCCAGGGGTTTTATATGGGGGGGAGGCAGCAAAAGTACACGGATTTTTAACATTCACAGGTTTCTCTGTTACCTAACCCCAGCGTATGTTAAGGGCCGACTGTACAGCAAAGTAATTCAGCAATAGAAGTAGGTGGAATCCCCGACCTAGTTTGAGTGAGGGTGCGACGGGCATTTCAACGGTTAGTAAATGCTCGTCCCCTCACCCACACAGGTCCCTAACACAGCCTAGGCCGTGTCTGTAGCGTTGATGTTGCATCCACTAGTCTGGAGAGATGTCTGAGGTCCAGTAGGATCAGTTATCTTCGTGAGACCCAACCATCAGAAACTTCAGTAGAACCTATGGGCCCCATAGCTGGCCAGTCTGACCCTAACGCTCGGCCCGCGAGGTGACCCCGGAACACCAAGCCACAAACAACTACCAGCCCCCATCATTGGTGGATGAGTGTCTAGCTCAGTAGGGCTATTTGTGTGGTTGTGGTATTCCACTGGGATGTTCGTTGAAAAGTGCCCCATGGTGACGGGACCCCATGGCGGTCGCTTGAGTATCACTCCTGATGATTGAGTGCTGTAGTGGCAGTTGCCCTGGTTTTAATGGTGCTAAGTTACTGTAAGAGTTTGTGTGTTATTGTGTATGTCCACCCGGTCGTGGTGTGAGTAATTTCAGCCTGAGAGCATAGTACCAGGAGTTCGTCTGTTGGTACATATAACTTTCTCCTTCCTCCATATGAGGGCCTGAGCTGCCACCATTTTATGAGGGCCTCTGTGTGTCAGTAACAATTCCTTTTACTCTCATACTTATTACCATTGGTAGCGTGACGAGAGGAGGCTCGTGGGTACATGTAATGATAGTAACAAGTAATAGGGAAGAAATAACGGTAAATACTGCAGGTAAATAATAGACACAATATACAACTACAAAATTTATTTAAACATTGATATGGATGTAGGAGAAAGAATATACAGGTACCTCCACCTAGTAACAATGTCCTGATACCTCCACCTAGAAACAATGTCCTGGTACCTCCACATAGTAAGATTGTCCTGGTACCTCCACCTAGTACCAATGTCCTGGTACCTCCTATTAGTAACAATGTCCTGGTACCCCCACCTAGTAACAATGTCCTGGTACCCCCACCTAGTAACAATGTCCTGGTACCTCCTCTTAGTAACAATGTCCTAGTACCTCCACCTAGTAAGATTGTCCTGGTACCTCCACCTAGTAACAATGTCCTGGTATCCCCACCTAGTAACAATGTCCTGGTACTTCCACCTAGTAAGATTGTCCTGGTACCTCCACCTGCATCATTCTTAAATTGAGGTCTTAATTATTCATTCTTAGTATGGCGTACCTGAAGATTATCCCCCTATCTTCTTTCACTCGACAAATGCCCTAATCCTAACCTAACATCCCAGGCACCACAAAAATTGCTGATCTGATTTTCTGCCTTATTTGCTCGCAATTGCAGGGCCTCAATTGTTTATCTTACTTTGACAACACAGCATACATATATTGTTTCTCACCATTGTTTTTTTTACCTTTTTATTTCTTTATGGTTCTTTATTTTTATTTATTATTTTTATTATTATTATTATTATTATTATTATTATTATTATTATTATTATTATTACATTTTCGCCTCCCAGGCCCCGATATGGGTCAGTGACCTGTGCCAGGGTGGGCTAATCTCAGTCGTGGCGTGACCACCCAAGGGGACAGACGTGCCCATAGGTGCTCTTGACTTCCCGATCGTCCCACCAAGGTCCCCTCAGCTGGCAAGTTTTGCCAGCATGGGGGGTCGACATAAACGTCCCAGAAGAGGCTCTCTCATAGACGCAGACATCTCTGATACTGATGCCATTACCAACTCGCCTGGTCATACTGAATCCAACACCCTTCAAGAGTCAGACCCCAGTGATTATGACAGTGACGGTAATGTTTCTATGGGAAACGCTAGCCACAGTGGAAACACCAATGCCATGGACCCTATCACCCTGCCCTCTGCCAAACAAACAAGTAAGCTGAATCTCCACTTCCCCAAGGACTCTCTGAAAACTGTAGAGGAACGCTTTAATTGGATGATGAAGACCTGCAGACAGCACGGTTTCAGCATTGAATTCCGACAAGGTTAGAACCGGAACTTTATCAAGTGTCAGACTCCTGAGGCCTATGAAACACTTAGTACTGTTGGCTTTGACGGGGTCGTCCTGGTGCCCCCCCCCCCTCCCAGTAGACGCGGATGAATGTTGCCACATCCTAGTGAAACGTTTCCCCTTATACGCTGACATCGAAGATGCGCGTGACTTTAACTCTAGAATACTGAGTATACGTCGCCATTACCGGGGGAGAGTTCCACAACCCGCTGTCATTGTCAAGTGGAAGGGAAGGGAGTGCCCAACCACTGTGAATGCCCACCCACTCTTACTCCCACTGTATGCAGAAGCCTATCATCCTGAGCCTGCATTTTGTGTTGTCTGTTCTCATTGGGGTCACAACTTCACTGCCTGCTGTCGTCGTGATCGGCCGAGATGTCGCTTCTGTTCACGTAACCACAACTCTGCCGCCTGTGCCCAGAAAATCAAAGACCACCTTAATAGTGGTGGGGTGGGCTATGTAATTAATCCCAGATGTTGTAACTGTGGTGGCCGGCACAATGCTGACTCACGGCAATGCCCCAATCGCCCGTCTGTACCAGGGGAAAAGCCTCCCTGAAGGCCAAGTCTACCACAACGCCCTCCCCCCCCAGTCTTCCGGGCCACACCCCCCTGTGTACCCTGTGTCTCCAGCAACGCCTTCTTCAACAACACCTGCCTCTGCCTGCCTCATCTGGGTACAACACAGCAGTCCCGGCCGTCTCCTCACTCAACTACTACTGGGCCTCCTCCTCGTCTCTACTCTGAGGCTGTCAGGCCTTGTGCTCCCACTGGTGCCCCCCCACAACCCCCCGCCAGTGACATGACACAGATCATATCCCTCTTCCAAGAATTTACCAACCGTATTGAACAACTCTTCGCTACACTCTGTACCACCATCTCCAACCTACTCCTGCCCTCTGTTGCCACCCAGTCACTCCTCTCTGCTGGTTTGACACAAGCTGTTGGTCCCCCTGTGAGCCCCCCCCCTGCTCACGGCCTACTCCACCGCCGGCGGCCTTCACTACTGATGTAGCGCCTACCGGGCCTGCCCTGGTGTGTCCTGCTGCCCCTGAGCGAAGTCCTGCCTCATCCTCACAACACTTGGTGCCTCAACCTGTCCACCACCCAACACAAGCCTCGCCTGCTCCCGTGTCTGAGCTGTCTCCACCAGGGCTACCTGGACCCCACATCTTCGTGAACACACCACCATC
>NW_024756914.1:8824088-9084088 GCF_018991925.1 Homarus americanus
CAATTTCACGCTCTAGGGATGCAGACAGTACGTCTTTACCCCCTCACGAGACAAGTGTTGTAGTGGACGTCTCCCCTACAACTGCGTAGCCGCATTCCAATGAGACAGTATCCTAGCA
Source organism: Homarus americanus (assembly GCF_018991925.1). Taxonomy (NCBI): domain Eukaryota; kingdom Metazoa; phylum Arthropoda; class Malacostraca; order Decapoda; family Nephropidae; genus Homarus; species Homarus americanus. The sequence continues at coordinate 8,824,207 of NW_024756914.1, forward strand.
ACCAAACGAGCGGCCCAGGGGGGGGGGCGTCACCAGCTGCTACCGTATCCTAGCAACGGAGTCAAGAAACCGGCGACTTCCCACGGGTTTACTTCCGGCTGCTGTGTATATAAGCTCTGTCTCTCCATTAAGATTCAGTCTGGCCTCAGTTCCTGAACACGCAACACCTCCTCCAAGCAAGCTCCTCGCTGTCCAGCTCTCATTCAACCTGGAGGCCAGCAACAGGCAACATCTCTAACGAAGCTCCTGCACATCTACCTCCTTCAACACGCTACTCACCGAACATGTCTACTAAGCAGCTCCTCACCACACGGCATCCCCAGCACCAGACTGTCTTTCATATAATTCATATTATATAAGAAAACCACCACCTTAGAGTTTCCATCAATCCCATCCTGAGTGCTAGACAACATAATATCTCGAAACCCTACAGTGTACTCCGTCGCGACTGTACAGGTAGTCGTTGACATAGAATCGTTGCCAGCTATCAATGAATGCCCAACCATTGTTTGCACAATGTTTTTCCAGTCGGCAATTTATAGCAATTGCCCTGGACAGCCATTCACGACGAACCCCTCTTCTAGGCAAGACACCACATACTATCGGGATCCCTCCCCTATCTCTAATCTTCCCCAGCATTTTTAACCTTGGGCCACTGACAAATAACCTTTGATCTAGATGTATGATAGTTATTTAGTGGGTCCCTTATTTTTCACCTGACCTGACTAGTCACGTCACCCCCTTCTCTTAAGCTCCTCTACGTGTGTGTTGGTGTGGGGATTAGTGGATGACATCATTATGACCTGACCTCATGTTTTATAAGGTCACCCTGTATATTTAAGCCTCTCTCTGTCTTCACACATCGCTCCTGAACTAAGAAGACCTCTCAACAAGACCTCCTGCTGGACCCGGAACTGTGAAGACCGCCCTCTCCCTTGTGCCATTGTTGGCCATCTTCCCGGACCGGACCACCCACGACTGTCATCGTCCACAACAACTCACGAGCGTTTTCGGTTTATCGAGCATTAGCTTGCCCTCCCCACTGGTGGTGTGAGTGACCCACACTCCAGCTGGAGAGCAGCTATAGCGCGATATTCCCGGCGTGGTTTGAGCTCTTTTCCTTCTACTACTATTTTCCTTTTTCGCTCTGGCCTAGGGAACTACACCCTCAAAAAGTGTATTCGTCCTGCGGTCCCCCCTGTAACTGTTGACCTCCCTCCCAGGAGATTGTGAACACGAAAGGGGGTTGGAGCAAAACCCATCCCAGCCGAGTCTTTCCAGGAAAACCGTGATCGTGCGGGTCCACCTGGAAAGAGGGTAGCAATCCTTATCCTTCCCAAATAGGCACACTTAGCTCACGTCTATAAGTGAGCAGTCACATACACTAGGAAGTAGGCTTCCCCAACGGGGCTCCGGGAGAGAAGCTCAGGAACCACTCTACGACCACCAGCCAGTGGGGAGTGCTGAAATTCCTCTGCTACTTACTCAACCGGAATAGGTAGGATTAAAAAAAAAAAACGGTTATGGAGCGCATACGCCCTCCTAACCGCGACCCCCTCCTGAACCGCCAACCTGACGACCCGAACCACGACAGGCTCCGCACAGAGAAAGCGGACCAGTTACGCGCCTTCAATGAAGCCCTGAAAAGCAGGAACACTGCCACCACCTCCAACAACTCCACCACCACTACTACCGCCACTGAGGACGACAACTGGACGAAGGTAGAAAATAAAAAACGCCGACGTGCCTTTTCGGGAAACGAATGCCGTCAAGCAGCCCAAAAGGCACCCATCACCACCACCAGCTCACCTCCAACGACACTGCCAAAATTCCGGATCACGAAAACGGACACCAAAACCACATATGCCGCCATCACAGAGATAGAAAAGCAAAATCCACTGGCCAAGTTCTCAGTGCGGCCCAACCTAAAGGGGGAGATGATTATTCACCCCAAAGACAAGGACTCCGCCACCACCCTCGACACTTACCTGCAAAACACCACCACCGTTGCATCAACCAAGCTAGACCCCGCCCAGAAACTGATGAAGTCGGTAGTCCTCCGGTACCCAAAGGAACTACCTCTCGAACCCCTGGAGAACCACCCGAAGATCTTAAAAGCCGAGAGATGCTCTCCCCTGTCCGACAAGACGGCCACCACCAAACAAGTGCTCATAACGCACTACGGCTCACCCCCCAGCACCATAGACCTCAAAACCTGGGGGATCTACGAAGTGAGGCCCTTCGTCCCAGAGCCCCTGCGATGCTTCAGATGCCAGAAATACGGTACCATCCAGACAAGGTGCGTACAAAGAAAATGCGCAGTCTGCGCACAGAAGCACAGCTTTTACTCCTGCCTCACCAAGTTGAAAAATGGGGGAAAAAATTGCTAAGGTGTGCCTTGCCAACTCGCGGGGGCAAACACCACGCCTGGAACCCTGGATGCTCCGAGAGGGACAAGAGGTCAGGCAAAATAACTCCAACAGCAAGACCGGCCCCCCACCGCCTGCACCAGCCCCACCAAGTACCTTCATTGTAGGGAACCCAAAACCAAAACAACAAAAGCCAACCTCCTCCAATGAGTCCAACACCCAAGAGTTCAGCCAGTTTCCTGGCCTCACTACGGCCACACCTCAGCCATCCAAGCGGCAGACAACGACAACCACGAGAAAGATAAAGAAGCACACACCAAGGCACCAGAAGAATGATACACGTATCAGACCTAGCCAAAATGCTGACAACCTTCGCGGAGGCCTAGCCGGACTACTAAGGCCTGATTAACCTACACAGCTCCAAATACTCGCGGGGAGCGTCCTCGAACAGAATCGCCACAGCTCCAGCCACCTCAGTGGAGGACGCCACGCCAGTCCCCCACACAGTGACAGCCGAGGTACACTCCTACACCGAAAAAGGCCACCAGGGAGCCAAGATACCGACAGCTCCCAGAAAAAGAAACTGGACGTTTCAAGCTCCCTGGCGAACCAGAAACTACGGCCCAGAAGGCAAAAACCACAGAACACGAAGATATGAACCTGATCCATTTGGAATCGAACTTGGACATCTCCATCGAGGACCACCAGAGGGTCCCCGATGAAACAGTGATGGAAAACATCAGCACCTGAACATCCTAACAATGGAATGCTCAGGGGCATCAAAACAGAAACACCTCCTACAGAAGCAGCAGCCAAGAAGCTTGACATCATACTGCTGCAAAAACACTTCTACAAGAACACCACTGTTTCAAATTCAGTGGTTACAAGACATACAGGGAGGCATTTCACACAGGCGTCAGCAAGAGGATGTATGATCTTGGTCAGAGTCAAACTTATACCCTCCTCCGATATAGCAATTTCCATGTGGGGAAAACTGAGGCCACAGGCAAATCCAAAAGTAACCCTCAAGAACAGGAATTAACTGTTCACAACATCTACAAGAACCAAGGGGCTCACTGGAGTGACTCAATTATTTGCTTCGGCCGCTGACCACGCCACACTCATAGGAGGGGATTTGCTTGCATCATCCCTTCCCTAAGCTCAGTAAGCCCCACATATGAAGACGGCCTACACCACTTTTCCCTTTCAGGAATACACCCAAGATCTGCCTCCTGAACACTTGAGCCCACCCACACTAGGGAGGAAGGCTAGATCTAACCTAAATCTCAGTGCACTACAGCCTTCGGCCTCACAGCTACCACCCTTGACCAGCGACCCGCCTGCCACCCTAACAACTGGTGAACAAACTCCCCCACTCACCCCGAGATGGAGAATGCATACCCAAAAGGCAGACTAAGGGACTCTTTAAAAACACCTGGCTAAGTGGCGCGAAAAATCACAGCCAGCCGGCACCCGTGGATGAGACAGCCCTCCACCACCAATTGGTCGAGCGTTTTCACCAAGCAGCAGAAGAGGCTATCCAAAAACAAACCCACATCAAAGACAATTACAATGATTACTGGTTACTACTGTCCCACGAGGTGAAAGAACTCAACCACAGAGTGAACATGGCCCGAAACTACAGGGAGACATCCCACGAAACAAGCAGACATCTCACAGAGTCTCATAGTTAGGGATGCCAGGAAGAGAAGGGAAGGAAATAAAAAACGTAAAGCTGGCTCAGAGTGATTGCTCGAACTGAACAGGCACACCTCCCTTGGCAAGATGTGGGCTCCAGATCGAGGGAGGCATCTGGGAAACAACACCACCACCCTGTATCCCAACCCAGAAGGGAAGCCGAGAAACTTTAAAACTGTTTGTTCTCTGACCGGCATAACAAAAAACCTCCCAAGACAGGCGGAGGAGACACAACGGCGTCTGCCTGCGACAGGTCCAGGCTCCAGATGATCGAAGAGGCCTACAACAGTGAAGATGACACCGATAGACCTTTCAACCAGCAAGAACTCCAGAAGTCGGTAAAACGAAGCAAGGACACAGCACCAGGGGCCGACAGGATAACCTACTCCATGCTTTCCCATGCCGGTACAGCCGGACACGAGGCTCTGCTACAAGTCATCAATGCTTCGTGGACAGCACAAAGACTCCCACCGGAATGGAAGAAGGCAGATATACAGCCCATTCCGAAGCCCAGAGAACCAGACAAACCGAGGCCCATCTCCCTTCTCAGCTGCATAGCGAAGACGGGAGAAAGAATGGCTCTCAACCGACTCAAGTGGAAAGTAGGCAGCCCACACCCTCACATCTTTGCTTACACCGAGAACACCGGCACAGGCAACAACATCGCCGAGATACTCAGCACAGTGGACTACAAACCAGCTCTGGTGGTCTTCCTCGACCTGGAGAAAGCCTTCGAACTAGCAAATCCATTGGCCATTACAACTACGCTCGCTAAAAAAGGCGTCAAAAGAAGGTTGCTGGGGTGGATCCAGAACTACCTCACACAGAGAGAAGCACGAGTACGCTTTCAGGGAGCAACCTCAAGCTACAGGGTCCATGAAAACGGAACCCCACAAGGAGGCATACTCAGTCCAATGCTGTTCAATGTCCTGATGGAAAATCTAGTCAAACTTCCTTTCAGACAAACAGCCAAGCTCCTATGCTATGCAGACGACTTACAGCTTATAGTAAGAGGATCGAACAGACTAGCCAACACGCAACACGCACTCCAACTTATAGAAGAGGAGTGCAACAGACTTGGACTCAAGATAAATCCAGCCAAGTCAAAAGCGATGGCCATCTGCACAGACACACCAGACAAGATGCTCTCCATACAAAACACGCCGGTAGTCTGGACCAACACCCACCAGTGTCTTGGAATCTGGTTTGACCAGAAACTCACCTTCAAGCCGCAACTCGAGTATCTCAGGCACAGGACGAAGAGCAGACACAATATAATGAGGTCGCTCACCAGCACAACCGCAGGAGCAAACCTTCATGTGCTCAAAGCCTACTACACGGCCGCCATTAGATCACTGGTCGATTACAGTGCTCCAGCACTCATTGGACTGAGAGAAGACCAAATAGCTAAGCTAGAAGTCATCCAAAATAATGTTCTCAGGACCATGCTCGGAGCACCCATGTGGACCAGAATTTGCAATTTGCAAATGGAAACCGAACTACCACCCCTGGCAGTACGAGTCAAGCAGGTGACAGCCGGTCTCCTCGCCAAAATCTGTAGAGCAGACAAGCCCACAGCTGCCAAAATTCGAATCAGTGCCTCCCTCCACCTCGACCACAGAGTGCGAGGGGCCACCTGGTCGCACGAGGCAAGCGAGGTCATCCGACACCTGCAAGCAGAAACACTCGTCAAGAACAACCAAGACACACGAGACAATGGTTACGTAGTTCCTCCACCATGGAGCCCTCCACCAGCCACATTCAAAATTACCGACCTAGGTGATAGCAAAGCCAACCTCCAGAAGGAGGACCTCAAAAGAATAACTCTGGAAGCCATAGCCACCGAGACACCGGCTGATGCAGCATCATACTTCACAGACGGCTCGGTGGATCCAAAACATCATACATCCGGAGCGGCCTTCTACACCCAAGGTCAGACCCTCCGATGGAGACTTTCTAATGACTGCTCCACCCTACAAACAGAGCTGGTAGCAATCTCAAAGGCCCTACAACACGCTGCAACACAACACAACAAGTCCATCATAATTCACACGGACTCGAAATCGGCCATGCAGGCGCTGCAACACAGTCAACCAAGAGACAACGTCCACATCATTACCTCGATCCTCGCACAGCTACAGGAATTCCAAAGCCAAAACCGCCCAGTCGTCTTACACTGGATTCCCAGTCATGTAGGGATCGGAGGAAACGACGTGGCAGACGAAGCAGCCAAGGCAGCTACACGTTCTAGTAGCGTACACATCCAAGTTCCAGCAAGCGTGCAACAGATCAAGAATCACCTCAGAAAGACTACCAAGCTCCACATCAAAAAGAGCTTCCTTCACGCACTCAACGCTGGTTCCCAATCAGCCAAATGGTACCTGGCGGCCACAAAGGGGAACCACCTTTCGCTGACAAGAAAACTCCAAGACAAACCCAAGTCAGCCTTCATCGACTACGACTAGGGTACAAGTGCTCCTGGCAGATGATTGGAAATGACGTCATGGAATGCACCTACTGTCAGGAGCCAGCAGCCAACCCACTTGAACACTATCTCCTCGACTGCGAGGTCACACAAAGCCTCCGAAACAGAACTCAAATCTCCCAAGAAACACACACAACACCAGCGGCCACTCTAACCCGAAAGGCCCAAACAGACCACATTCACCACCTTCTCCGGGTCATCACACGATACCCACCACCCAGATAGCTTAGAAAGTATCCTCTCCCAGCAAGTGCGGACCCCAGTTCGGGGGGCGCGCCACTCCGAAACTGACCACGTCCAAGAGTGGGGGTTGGTGGTAAGCGTCCACTGATCGGGGGTCCGCTCACACTTGCAACCTGCAGTATTCTTCCAATCTGTAGGTGGGACCACCTCCAATCCCAATCCGGTCTGGCTGCTCCTGGAGCTCCAGCCGGAACCACCAAACGGGCCGCCTATAGGCAAAGGCCCGTGTCGGACTACGGTCCGACAATCTCAACAACAACAACAAAACAACATGTAATCCAGTTGCCTCTAAAGATGTCTTGAATAAAGACGAAAGCTAAGGTGCTCCGTTGTTTCCCTTTTCCCCGTGTGATTATACGATATATATATATATATATATATATATATATATATATATATATATATATATATATATATATATATATATATATATGCTGAATCATGAATCAATGTTAACTTGTAAGCCGCTTTTACTCAATACTGTACATGTCTATTTATCTGAGGAGCCACTCACCCACCTGTTATAACGCTTAGTGACGCCAGAGAAGCAAGCGAAAGTTAACACTACTGTACTCAAGGTAAGGTAGTACAGTATTACTGTATACTGTACAGTATATTGCTAGCTAAAGCGCTGCAAGATGAATGGTCAGATATGTTTCTGTAAATTAAAAAAAATAATATTACGAGGAATACTTTTACAAATCATTTGTTTGTACGTTAGTGTCAGTTGGCGCCCATATTACCTCCATCTTGAATCTGGAAATAACAACACCATTTACGCCTGCGTGATAATCTACAGTGATTGATAGTGACTCAGATAGTCCACACAACAGGGAACCAGTTTATCTCACCCCCCAGCCTGCGGGACGCCTACGTGGCACACCCCTCATCCTATCATTTTGTGATGATGCGGTGATGCCAACTCTCAGTTATCTAATAATTATTTCAATTCTACAATAATCACTTTCTCTGCGTACGTAAAGTCAGACAATTGACCAATAACCCGTTTTGTAAGCAAATTAAGTATAAATAATTACCAGCATAAAAAAGACGTTTACAAATATATAAAAACAAATATATGAACTAGCACCCCGACTGATTGTTAAGACAGGCGGGGAGGTTCAGGTTGTGTAGCCGCCCACACTCAACTCAAGTGCCTCAACTGAACAAAGAACAACAAAAAATGTGGTAAGTATAACAGTACAGTAACTGACCTTCTGAGCTGCCCTAAAAAAATAAAATCAGCAGTAACGGGAATAGCTCTAAATGGGTTCGTTCGGGTCCTGGCTCAGGAAATGTTGGTTGTGGAAAGGAATGTAGGAAAATATGGCGCAGGAAAAAATTGGCACACCCCCAGACAAAAACCCCCTAGGACATGTAAAATATTACAATCAATATAACAAACGATTTTAATCAAGATTTGTTTGGAGTATTATACAGGAGTACATATTAATACAATTAATACAACCAAAAAAAAATATTATGCCGCATCTAGCCAGTCAGAAAACAAATGCTGTAATATACAGTACAATATTCTAATGTGAGGTTCAGTAAGTGTTCAGGTTCTCTTACAGTTCAATAGATTTATGTCCACCTGATGTTATGGACACTCCGTGGAGGATTTTCTTTCGGGTGTTATGTTACATATTCTATAATTGTAATTAGATCTTATTAAACAAATATTCTATATGATAATACAGTAGTGGCAGATCAACGGTGGTGCATTTTTTTACTTGACAAGTGACATGTGGGTTGTTGTGTCGACGCCGAAATTACTGACATGTGACGACACTACACATAGTCACAGGTCAATCAGATCAGAATATCCACCTCAGGTAGTGTCAGGCTTTTACGCCATTAATGCATGAGTCATGAAGGCAAGCATGAATTACGCGTGCTTCCCAGATGGGCGCTGTAAACGCTACTACGCTTCAGCTTGCACAGGATGTAAGGGGGTGCCCAATAAACTAGCCCCCTCGGGGGGCAATCTAAAATAAAATCTAAATCTACTGTCAGGAAGGGTAAACTTAGGCCTTCGTTGTTGAACGGCAGAAACTGGACAGTGATTACATAAGATCATCAAGACCGTCTTAGTGATGTGAAAGTGTAAATCTATGTAGGATTTTTAATGTTAGAAGCGATTGTATTTTTGAAAACTCAATGTCCACCGAGTTGGGGCTACAGCCCTAAAAGACTGAGATGGTGTATAAAATACGTTATCCATAGCAAAATGCAGTGTACATATACAGTAGATAGCACATAAATACTGAAAAACCGCCGAAGTGAACTGAAAAAAAAGAGAAGAAAAAACAGAAGACATCCCTAAAAGCAACAGGGGAGGTTAAATCCAGCAGAGGGGAGCAAAGTACTGTTTTTTCTTTGTCTTTATTTATATATTTATTTTGTTTTTTAAATTGGTGTAGATCTATACACAGTCTGCACCCCCACAACAACACCAACCATGAGGGATATGATGAAATGTGACAACTGCGGGGCATGACGGATATGGATGATACAGGCCTGACCAATGCAACGTTTAGGAAGATGCTAACTGCCGTAAAGCATGAAGGCTGTTGCTGGTATTGCCCTGACTGCATAGTCAAGGTGAAAGAGGTGATTGCAAGCCATAAGGGAACGAGTTCCCTAGGGACGAAAATAGATGAAGCTGGAGCCTTGCTGGTTGCCAAACTAGGGCAAGTTGGGAAAGAGATCCTTGCTAAGACTGAGGAAGTAGCCAATAGAATGGAGGTGGTTGCTAAGAGGAGGTATGCTGAGGCATTAGCAGGGCCACGGGAGGTGGCGGAGAGTAATGCAGGATCAGAACAGGTTCTACAGCAGCTAGGGACTCTGAAGAAGTGTGTCGAAGAAATGAAAATTAACGGACCTACTGTTAGGGGAGAGGAGGAACAACGGAAACGTTTCCAGCGCAGGAACAATGTAATAGTTTTTGGAGTCCCCGAGAGCCAGGCGGAGGGAACTGAGACAAAGGTAACACACGATAAGATGCAGTTTCAGAATATTTGTACAGAGGTTCTGAAGATGCCATCAACCCTTCAGGATATGAGGAGGCTGGGACAAAATCAGGGGAATGAGCCTCACCCCCTCAGGATCACACTAGTGAGCGAGGACGAGAAATAGGGGGTTATTCGGCAGGCAAAAAACTTAGCAAGGAGCGAGGCATCTCGGGGTGTATCCATTCACCCAGATCGCACGGTAATGTAGAGGGAACAGCACAAGAAGCTCCTGCAGGACTTGAAGCTGAAGAGGGAGGAGTCAAGGAGGAACGGGGACAGGTGTACATGGGTTATATTCAGGGGGAGGGTAGTGGAAGCAGGTGTGCCAACACTTCCTGCGTTTGAGGACAGACGGTTCGACACAGCACTGACCCACATTGTGTTCACAGAAGAGGGTATAAGAAATAAACTGTCAAAGCTGAAGGTCCATAAGAGTCCCGGCCCTGACATGGTGCATCCTAGGGTGCTAAGAGAGTTGTGCAACGAGCTTGCCGAGCCCCTGAAGATCCTGTTTTGTAAATGTCTGGATGAACAAATGGTCCCCAGTGAATGGAAAGTGGCTCATGTGAGTCCTATCTACAAGAAGGGTGATCGGCACTCCACGAACAACTATAGACCGGTGAGCCTGACCAGCATAATATGTAAAGTACTTGAGAGTATTATCAGAGATGCCGCAATGGAACATCTAATATGAAACAACCTTGTAAAGGATTGCCAACACGGTTTTATGCCGGGGTGCTCCTGCTTAACACAATTGCTCAAGGTATTGGATATTTGGATCCATATTCTGGAACGGGGTGGTAATATCGACAATATTTACCTAGATTTTGCCAAGGCTTTCGACAGCGTACCTCATGAAAGGCTGAAAATTAAACTGGAAGGGTACGGAATTCGGGGAAATGTCCTAGCAAGCAGTGTGCGGTGATTAATGGCACAAAATCGTCATCCGTACCTGTCACAAGTGGGGTACCACAGGGCAGTGTATTGGGCCCGCTGTTGTTTGTTTGTTTCATAAATGACATGCCTGACGTTGTACACTCCTCCATACAAATGTTTGCCGATGACGCTAAGTTATTTCGGGAAATTAAGAACCAAGCTGACAGTGAAGAGCTGCAGAAGGACCTCTGTGGGCTCCAGGAATGGTCGAAGGAATGGCTGCTGAGATTCAATGTCACGAAGTGTAAGAGGATGCACCTGGGGCGTACCAACGGTGAGGAGGCGTATCATATGCCCCAACGGGATGAAGAAACTGCACTAGTTGAGACTGAATGTGAGAAGGACCTAGGTGTGTATGTTGACAATGAGCTGAAGTTCTCGGGCCATTGCGAGAAGAAGGTAAATCAGGCAAATAAATTATTGGGTCTTATAAGAAGGTCGTTCAGATATCTAGACGGTCCGTCCCTCGTAACGATCTTCAGGAGTGAAGTGCTTCCCCATCTGGAATACTGTCACCCCATCTGGTCCCCGAGATATGCTAGGGACTGTCAGTTGGTTGAAAATGTTCAAAGGAGGGCCACCAGACTGGTGCCTACACTTCGGTACCTCAGCTACCCTGAGAGATTGGAGAGCCTGAACTTCCTAGCTTATACTACAGACGGGCAAGGGGTGACCTAATTGAGGTGTATAAGCATCTCAAGGGGCACTACTCAGTCGAGTGTCCTTGCTTGGAGCTGGCGGACGCTCGCCCCACAAGGGGTCACAGCTCAAGATTGAAGAAGCCGCAAGTCCAGAAAACCGTGAGGGCAAACTTTTTCGGAGTGAGAGTTGTGAACTCTTGGAACAATCTACCAGAAAGTGTTGTGACGGCACGGAGTGTGAGCTCTTTCAAGACAAGACTTGACCAACACTGGAGTGGGTTCAGGTACATTCAGAAGCCAGTGCATGCCCAGTATTTGCCAACAGTGCGTGACAGAGACGTGACCGATCGCCCGGGCGGCTAGCGAGCCGATCTTTTGGTGAAAAAGATAAATGAAAAGGAAAAGTAATCAGAGACGTGACCGATCGCCAAGCGGCTAACAAGCCGATCAGTGGCGATAAAAAACAAAAAAGGGGGCCAGGGGCAGCAGCGCACCATCCACCGCCGCTCAACCGGGAGGTGGCACCAGCTCAGGAGGCGAGCGCCGTGTAAACAATGACATTTCTAACCACACCCTGCAGAATACAGTGTACTTAGCAAATGCTGCAGCGTCTGAGAATGGGGGTTACTACTAAGAGCAGAGACGTTACTGAGAACAAATTCTGGCTTGAATGTCATGTACACTAATACTGACACGTTTCTTGATACGAGAGAGGAGTTTGAAAAACTTCTGAAAGTACACCAACCTGCTATTGTGGGAGTTGTCGAACTGTTGTACAAGAACAGGGGAATCGACCCAGAGGAATGTGAGTTCAGTATTGCTGGATATGACTCATTTACGAACCTTTCTCAAGAAACTTGCAAGAGGGGTGTGGTTATCAATGCTAGGCAAGACCTTAGAGCCAGCCAGGCGAGGGTACAGGGAGAGGGTATTTTTGAAGAGACCAAGTGGTGTAAAATTAAATTAAAGGGAGGGGACTTACTTATCGTCGGGTGTATCTACAGATCCCCAAACTGTGGCCCACTAAATCAAAGTAACTTAAGAGCCTTAATAGGCAATACGGCGATGCTCAACCTTAGCCACCTCTTTATCATGGGGGACTTTAACTTTGGCGACATCAACTGGAGAAACGAGTTCACCCCAAATGACTTGAATAACCCTGCTACTCTTTTTGTACAAACTCTGAGAGATAATTTTATGTTCCAACATGTTAGAGACACGACACATTACAGAGGGGAGCAAACACCCAAGCCACTAAACCTCACCATAACAAACGAGGAACACCTTGCCCCAGTTGGCACCAGTCACCATATACTGTAGTGTTGTCATTCAGATTTAACTGTTACCAAGTTCAAGATAAGGCCAGGCCAAGGTGCAAATATTACAAGGGAAATTACAACAGGTTGAGGGAAGAGATGAGGGGTATCCACTGGCCCTGACTCATTAAGCATTAAGGCACAAGAACTCAGACACTACGCTGAATATCATAACTAGTAAAGTGACCGATTTGATCGATAAATATATCCCCAAGACCAAACCCAGTGCCTCTAGGAATATGAGGGGATGCCTAAACATGAACCATGCGGCGGTCGACAAATTTAAGAAGAAAACCCAGAAATTCAAGACGTGGGTTGGGTCAAACGATAAGCAGGACAGGGAGATGTATGCAAGAGTCAGAAACCAAGCAAAGGCAGAGTGTCGAAGAACTGAAAAAAAGTTCCAGAGGCTGGTTGCAAGCGAGGTCAAGTCAAACCCAAAGGCGTTTTACAGCTATGCAAAGTCGAAATTAAAAACACGAGTAGGAGTATCAGACCTGAGGCTTGAAGATGGTAGTTATGCAGATTCTGACCAGGATAAAGCTGAGGCTTTGAACAGATTCTTTTCCTCGGTGTTCACAAAAGAGGATGCGATTCACCTTCCTGCGTTTGAGGACAGACGGTTCAACACAGCACTGACCCACATTGTGTTCACAGAAGAGGGTGTTAGAAATAAACTGTCCAGGCTAAAGGTCCATAAGAGTCCCGGCCCTGACATGGTGCATCCCAGAGTGCTAAGAGAGTTGTGCAATGAGCTTGCCGAGCCCCTGAAGGTCCTGTTTTGTAAATGTATGGATGAACAAAAGGTCCCCAGTGAATGGGAAGTGGCTTATGTGAGTCCTATCTTCAAGAACGGCGATCGTCACTCCACGAACAACTATAGACCGGTGAGCCTGACCAACATAATATGTAAAGTACTTGAGAGTATTATAAGAGATGCCGTGATGGTGTAGGTTTACATGAGATGTTTCTCCTCCATCCTGTGTGAGTGCGAATCTCCGGGGGTCACCATTTGTAGGGTACGTGATATTTGGTTCACACTCAGGATGGGATGGAGAAAGGAAACTCACAATGTGCTCTCTGTATACATATTATATTGGATGTACAATGCAGCTTGGTGGCTGGTGCTGGGAGGAGGCAGCGTGGTTACAAGCGTGAGTAGGGAGAGCTGGTTGGTGAGGGTGCTCAGAGGAGGTGTTGCTTGCTGCGGCTCTAGCTAGAAGAAGGGGCAGGTCACGGTCAGGTGTGGTCTTATATAGCGGGGGTAGGCGTGGCTTGAAGGTAGACCCCCGCTTTGTTCGGCGTCGCTGGTTACCTGACCTTGACCACGAGGGATACGCTGGTAGATTCGCGGGGGGTCGGCCAGTCAGCGACACACGGCGTTTGTAGGGGAGGAATCCACTACAATGGAACATCTATTACGAAACAACCTTGTAAAGGATTGCCAACGCGGTTTTATGCCAGGGCGCTCCTGCTTAACACAATTGCTCAAGGTATTGGATATTTAGACCCATATTCTGGAACGGGATGGTAATATCAACAATATATACCTAGATTTTGCCAAGGCTTTCGACAGTGTACCCCACGAAAAGCTGAAAGGGTACGGAATTCGGGGAAATGTCCTAGCGTGGATAGAAGACTTTCTACATGACCGCAAGCAGTGTTTTTTTTTTACGGGAATTAGCCCACCCGGGCACAGGTCCAACGACCCACAACGGAGCCTGAGGGGCGAAAAAAAAAGAACGGAAAGAAATTGTAAATATAGAAAAATAGGTTATACTGTATTAATCTACACCAAGAAGATGCCGGAAAACCAGCTTTTTAAAGTGAGACAGATTGTAAGAGCATGGAAACACAGAAGAAGGCAGAGCATTCCACAGCTTGGCTGTGTGAAGAAAGAAGGAGGTACTATAACGGGTTATTCTAGTGTGACCGACATCCACGGAGAAACGGTGGGCACCGCGGGCAAGACGTGTGTTTCGAACCCACGGCCTTGCCGGCGGTACACAGGATGCCAAATCCACTGAACATTGCCCGTTAAAGTACCTGTAAAAGAGAGAGAGTGAAGCAACATTGTGGCGAAGAGAAAGGGAAGAGAGATTGTCGACTAAAGAAGGAGAGTTAATAAGACGAAATGCCTTTGACTCCACCCTATCTAATAGTTGGACAGAAGAGGAGCCACCCCAGATATGAGAGCAGTACTCCAAGTTAGGACGAATGAATCCCTTATATACTTGGAGCAACTGCTCAGGAGTGAAGTAGCTGCGGCATCTGTACAGCATTCCAACTTTCGGGAGGCAGCTTTAGTTATACTGTACTAAGGATGTGTGATTTCCAGGACATATTGGAGGAAATGGTGAGGCCTAACATATTTATTTCAGAATTTGGGAGGATGATAGCGTCCTGAAATGTAATTGGTGGGAGATCGTCAAATTTACAAAGTGTAATTGGTAAATATTGAGTTTTATTACTATTGGACTTAACCAAGTTTGTATCTCCCCATTCAGAGATGCTGCACAGATCCGCGTTGATAGAAGTAATGATATCAGTTCTAGAAACAGATCTTGTTTGAGAGTTAGGAGGAAGGGGAAAATGTGAGGAAGAGTGAAGAGTAGAATCATCAGCGTAAGAATGGATAGAATTAGTTGTAGCGTGAAGTAAATCATTGATAAAAAGAAGGAAGAGAGTAGGTGAAAGAACAGAACCCTGTGGGACGCCACTATTGGTAGAGAAAGAGCGAGAAATCGATCCCTCGACAACAACTGCCATGGATCGGTTCTCAAGGAAGCTAGAGATGAGAGAACAAAGTGGGGGAGAGAAACCAAAAGAGGGAAGTTTAGATAGCAAAGACTTGTGCCATACCCTGTCAAATGCTTTGGAGATGTCGAGGGCCACGACAAAAGTTTCCCCATAGTCCCTAAGAGAGAATGACCAAAGATGGGTGCAATAGGAGAGCAGATCACCAGTAGATCTCACCTGGCGAAAGCCAAACTGGTGATCCGACAAAAGAGAAAGCGCGTTCAAGGTGACGGAGAAAATGGGAGTTCAAGATAGTTTCGAAAATCTTAGAGAGGGATGAAGTTAGGGCAATGGGGCGATAGTTAGAGGGATTAGAATGGTTACCCTTCTTCGGGATGGGCTGAACCAAGGCATGCTTCCAAGAAGAAGGAAAAGTTTGGGTTTTGAGGCAAAGGCGAAAAAGGCGAGCAAGCACAGGGGCCAGGGCTTCAGCACACTCCCTCAGAACACGAGGGGGTATTCCGTCCGGTCCATGCGCCTTACTCACATCCAACCTGGATAACACACGGGCAACCCTGCGAGTGGAGATTATAGGAAAGTGCATGGGTTCAGTAGGAGGTGTAGGGGTAGGAGGGATAGAGTGGGAATCGTCTAAGGCGAAATTAGAGGAGAATAAGGTGCCAAAGAGGTTGGCTTTGTCAGGGGGAGAGTTGGCTATAGAGTTATTAGGACGGAAGAGGGGAGGAAAAGAAGGCGTGCAGAAGTTGTTACAGATGTTTTTAGTTAAGGACCAGAAGGATTTACTAGAGGAAGAATTAGTCAGGACAGCGGTCTTTCTTTTAATAAAATTCCGCTTGGCCCTACGAAGAATAGCCTTACAACGATTCCTAGAAGTAATGAAAGAGGAGTGGGTAATAGTAGGAGATAGTTTCATAGCTCGATATGCCCTATCTCTCACCTTGCAAGCAAGTGAGCAGGAGCGATCAAACCATGATTGTAATGTGAAAGTTTTGGTAGAAGATGGGATAAATGCACACATACCGCCCTGTATAACCCCAGCAATGCTGTCAGCACATACAAGTACTGAGGCATCCCGAGCGGAAAAGCAACATTCATCCCAAGGAAAGTCGGTGAAGAATTCTCGCAAGGATTGCCAGCTTGCTCTCCGATAGTGCCATAGTTGACGTTTAGAGGGGGGTGGGGGAGGTGGTCGTGCCCAGTTTGATTTAATAGAAATAAGGTTGTGATCAGAAGACCCTAAGGGGGCAAAAATTGAGTATGAATAGTGTGAGGGGTTAGAGGTAAAACAAAGATCAAGAATGTTAATAAGTTGATCTTGTCGATCAGGAACGCATGTAGGGTGTTTGATTATTTGTTCCAAATCATTAAGTAAGGAAAAATAGAGTGCCTCAGCTCCACCTGGGTCATCCCTTGCAGAGGCAAGCCACTCTCTGTGATGTACATTGAAATCCCCTCGGTAAAGGATCTCGTTGTTGGGGTGTGTGGATAGCAACGACTCATGGCAAGAAGTGAGATAGTCAAAGAGTTCGAAATAGTTGGTAGAGTTGGGAGAACAGTAATGGCACGAAATCATCATCTGTACTTGTTGCAAGCGGGGTACCACAGGACAGTGTATTGGGCCAACTGTTGTTTGTTTGTTTCATAAATGACATGCCTGACGTTGTACACTCCTCCATACAAATGTTTGCCGATGACGCTAAGTTATATCGGGAAATCAAGAACCATGAGGACTGTAAAGAGCTGCAGAAGGAACTCTGTGAGCTCTGAGAATGGTTGAAGAAATGGCTGCTGAGATTCAATGTCACGAAGTGTAAGTGGATGCACCTGGGGCTTACCAACGGTAAGGAGGCGTATCATATGTCCCAACGGGATGAAGAAACCTAGGTGTGTATGTTGATAATGAGCTGAAGTTCTCGGGCCATTGCGAGAAAAATGGAATTCAAGCAAATAAATTATTGGGTCTTATAAGGTCGTTCAGATATCTAGACGGTCCGTCCCTAGTAACGATCTTCAAGAGTGAAGTGGTTCCCCATCTGGAGTACTGTTGTAGTGGATTCCTCCCCTACAAACGCTGTTTGTCGCTGAGTAGTCGACCCCGCGAATTCCCCAGTGTATGCCTCGTGATCTAGGTCAACCATCGCCGCCTTACATGACAGAGGTCAACTATTAAGCCACGCCTACCTCCGCTATATAAGACGTGACCTCGTGGTGACCTGTCTCTTACTACCTACACCAACCAGCAAGCAACACCTCCTCCTCCTCCTCCTGCCAGGCGGCCCTCGCTCCCGCCAGCGACCATGGCGACCCACAAGCTAGTCCTCTGAGCACCCTCACCAACCAGCTCTCTCTACTCAACGCTTGTTACCATGCTGCCTTCCCAGCACCAAGCTGCATTGTACATCCAATACAACATGTATACAGAGAGCACATTGTGAGTTTCCTTTCACCATCCCATCCTGAGTGTGAACCAAAACAACTCGTACCCCACACTGTCACTCAGTCTGGTCCCCGAGATATGCTAGGGAGTGTCAGGTGGTTGAAAATGTTAAAAGGGGGGCCACCAGACTGGTGCCTGCACTTCGGCACTTCAACTACCCTGAGAGATTGGAGCGCCTGAACTTGCCTAGCTTATACTACAGACGGGCAAGGGGCGACCTGATTGAGGTGTATAAGCATCTCAAGCGGCACTACTCAGTCGAGTGTCCTTACTTGGAGCTGGCGGACGCTCGTCCCACAAGGGGTCACAGCTCAAGATTGAAGAAGCCGCAGGTCCAGAAACCTGTGAGGGCAAACTTTTTCGGAGTGAGATTTGTGAACGCTTGGAACAATCTACCAGAAAGTGTTGTTACGGCACATAGTGTGAGCTCTTTCAAGACCAGACTTGACCAACACTGGAGCAGGTTCAGGTATATTCATAAGTCAGTGCATGCCCAGTACTTGCCAACAGTGTGTAACAGAGGCGTGACCGATCGCCCAAGCGGCTAACGAGCCGATCAGTGGTAAAGAGTGTAAAATTAATAGTAAAAGTGAGCCTAACAAAGAGAAATTAGACAACTGGCCACATACACTACGCTACACTATTTAGCAAAATCGTCATACAAGTTTACAATTGTTGGCTAAGCATATATTTAGTTAAGACTCAATTCAGGTATATAGTTTAGCATATAGTTGTTTGTGAAGGGGGGATCGCCCTATTTTAATATAGGACTCGTGTATGTTATTTTACTTTGGGCGGTGGACCTTTTGCTCATCCTTGCATCTGCAAATTTTAAAGGACTCTACAAGCTCGCTTCACAACTAATACTTATTCACACTATCAGAGCCAGGACTCAGTATGAACCTTGATTTTTGACAGTTCACAATGCTTACTTCAAAGTATTGTAGTTAGCTCTGACAATTACACAATTTGCTTGATCACTATTGCATCATACTTTAAAGTTATTACCGCGAAACATTAGATTGTGACAAATTAACCTAACATATATCCAAAATTCAATCTAATTTTACTAAAGAAATTAGAACGTAGCCCGTGTTGTTTTATTCTTAAATGGTATAACCTTTGGGCCGCCCCTCTTACCCGAGTCCCGAACACAGCACCAGCAGCCTCGTGTGTTAAGGGAGGAGTGAAGGTGTTGTTATGACACTGCATTATATCATTTGATGGGAACATTATTATGTATTTTTATATTTCACTATTGAATTAAGAAGTATATAATTATATAGAATACCGAGAACTGGTGTAATAATCGGTGGACAAATAATTATGTTGACAAGGAAGAAATTTTTGGAGAAGTGTTTCTTGCGCTGCGTCCTTGAGTGTTATGTGGTTCATGGTCTTAAGACTTGGTACGCATTTTATATTTTAGGAAGTGGCTGTACTGTACACCTAGATCTGGCTCTCATAAATTTTGCTCAAGTAAGGTAACCACAGCTAAGACAAAATAAATTACTTTATGCATGATGCTAATGTTATCATAGTATTATACTGTATGCTTAGCGAACACAAACAGGTAATGTTAATCAAGGTGTCTTTTAGGATTGCTTACATAATAAAGATTGGTATTATTTTGAGGTAATTTTTTACTTTCGGACATGAGTCCCTAGTTGTTGACCAATATGTTTTTGCAGGGTATTTTGGTGTGTTTTAAAGAAATCTGACCTTCATTTTTCTCAGAAATTGCTCTTATTTGCCCCACCCTGATCCCCTAACAATAATTAAATCGGTTTCACACAGATAACTCTTCACAGAAGAAGACTGAAAAGTACTTAAATTCAATTGTCGCTATTTTCCATTTCCGAATGGTAAAAATGGGGTTAAAATGGTCAGAATAGGGAGATCTAAATGTTTCAGTAGTTTATAGCTTTGGGGCGCTCTCTGTCCGAAAGTAAAATAAAACGAATTTTGGTATCTATACTTCTAAAGCACAGATTGCAAATATGTTGAGGGTATAAGGATAAAATGACTTGTAGCTTTGTCTATGCAACAGCCTGTAGGCCTCTATACCCTGTCCGACTAAGTACCCAAATGTAGCCGGAATGAAGTCAAATAATGGTCCTAGATGAATAAATCGGACTGCCAATCACTTCTCGACTAGTATTTAGTGTCACAAAGTCACAAAAAATTGGAAAACTTACTTTAATCTGAGTTAATAGATCGCGTGCATGTACCTACTGAGCGAGGAATTACCCAAATGTACCCAAATGTAGCCGCAATGAAGTCAAATGATGGTCGTACAAGCGTAATTCGGGCTGTGAATCACTTCTCGATTATTATTTGGTGTCATAAAGTAAAAAAAAATTGGTAAACTTAATTTAATCTGATTTGTGTTGTGTTAGGTTAGATTAGATTAGATTAGGTTAGGTTAGGTACATGCACTCGATCTATTAACTCAGATTAAATTAAGTTTACCAATTTTTTGTGACTTTGTGACACCAAATACTAGTCGAGAAGTGATTGGCAGTCCGATTTATTCATCTAGGACCATTATTTGACTTCATTCCGGCTATATTTGGCTGCATTTGGGTAATTAGTCGGACCCCTCAATACCTTGCACACATAAACAGTTCGGTAATGGGTTTGTTAATTAATTAAAGGTGTCCTTGATGGGTAATACTCTGGAACAATGTCGCAAATTAATCAGGAACTTTGGGAACTTTTTCTATAGAGTTTAAATGTTTTCTTGCCTCCAGAAAATCCCACAAAATGACAAGGATTTGCAGTTTTCATATTTTTGTCTTGGTTTATCTCGTCCTAAACACTAATCTATCTACGTCCACATGATGACCATATCTTCATTGTTGACAGGATCATTTCATACACAGGAACATCTTCCCAAAACTTACCAGCTATACTGCTACACTATATTATTTATTAATGATAAGATGAAGTAACCTAACTTACCTAATTTAGCTTGGATTAGGTAAGAAAAGATAGGTTAGTGGTAATATTTGAGGGCAGGTACAGTACTGGTTAACCAACTACCTAACAAAAGACCTCGATAGAAGAAAACATTTCTTACCTCAAGAATAATCCAAATTGGATGGAGGAATCGCACCTCATACAGGATTTTATTTTTCCTTAGTTTTTCTTGTAAATAAAGATGCTTTGTGGCACCTGACTCCTTGTTTGCAATATAACTGTTTTTGTGAGCAGGAACATTTCAAAGACATAGCACTTTTGGTTTATACTCACTAAGAAATAACAACTTTAGTATATTTTTGTATACATGATAAATTCTTTCTTACATCAAGAATCTCCCCCAAAAGAAAAGGATTTGCCATTTTCATAATTGTGTACTGTACTGTATTAGTTTGGCAACACACACACACAACTGCTTTTCAGTGTTGTCCTGTCCATGCACACAAATACTATAATACTGTACCCGGTTATGCTGGGTTTGGTTAGGTTAGGTTAGGTTAGGTTAGATTAGATAGTTAGTTCAGGTGGGTAGGTTATGTTAGGTAGATAAAAGTTAGATTGTGTTAACAGGTCGCTGGGAAACATTTGTTAAGGGTTCAAACCAGATTCTGTTTATTCTTGAAGTAAGAAATAAATATTCTTCTATAGATTTTTTGTTAGGTAGCTCATTAACCTTGACCCAGCTGTTGAATGTTACCAGGTGGGTTCATCTTATCCAGCTAAATTATATAATGTAACTGTACTGGCAGCCGGTTAGTTGTTCCTGTGTGGAAGAGTCCATGTGTATGAAATGCTCCTCATGAGAAAATCACCAAAATACAGTAATACGGAGTACAGGGCATTATAAAATTGAATAAGAAAGTTATCATCTTATACACTAAAGTTGCTAATTGTTTGTGAGTAATGAATGAGCTGTAGAAGTAGCAGCCAACATAAATTAGTGTTCTCTTTATGTATGATTTTATTTCCATAATAATTAACACTTTAATAAAAAATATAAATAATGGAGAGTTTTGTGTCTTAGAAAAGGAAGTCAATTTTGATGTACA
The DNA here is from genome assembly GCF_018991925.1 of Homarus americanus. Classification (NCBI taxonomy): domain Eukaryota; kingdom Metazoa; phylum Arthropoda; class Malacostraca; order Decapoda; family Nephropidae; genus Homarus; species Homarus americanus. Next base: position 8,846,137 of record NW_024756914.1, read on the forward strand.
GTACATATTGTATGGGTGTTGGTTCTCTGCTCTTAGAATGACTCCTTATCAATCTCTCTTTTTTTATCAGATCCTGCTGGTGAGTTCTGATAAGTGGGCTGTGAGGGAAAGAGTTTAACAAGATAAACAACATTGATAATGTACATTTATCAGTGGCTTTAATACAAGTTCAGTGTACAGTACAGTGGTTTAGCTTCACATATATATTGATATCATAATTGGATCTCAAGTCTTAACAAGTTATTAAGGTAAGACAATTTACTATGCATAATGATTTTCGTAAATTAAGATGTAAGTGACAGTAATTTTGCTAGATTAAGTGTTTAATCAGTTCTCAAGTCTTAAGAGGTGAACCTCTGCCCCCTAGACCCCAGGTGAGGGTTGGGATGGGAGACTTGTACGTAATACAGTGTACAGTAATTGTTTAAATCATCGATCAATACCCTGATTGAGTCTCTTTGGCTTGACTTGACTATAAAATGGCTTCTGAATCATTCTTTAATTATATTGTGATATATATCTGATGTTTCTTAATTAATTCATATTTTGGTGCAGTATAATATACTTGTACAGGCATTCTTTGACATAGAAAAGGGGGGTTGTGTTCTTGGAAATCTGTATGTTAAGTGAAAAAAAAACATACCATATATAGTATTGAAAGGTAGAACCCACGTATTATCTGGGGTTATGTTCCAGAGTGGGGAAAATTCTGGTCAACAATATTTACCACTATACATTCTGTAAAAATAATAGTACAGAACAAATACATTGAAAATAAGTCTCTCTTTTTCTTTCTCTCTTTTTTACCATAATTACTAAAGACAAAGTTGAAGGGAAGGGTCAACAGTAGAGGCTGATAAATCAAGGACTTGACTGATTTATGTAGGCCCGGTGTGAAAGTACAGGAGACACGTGAATACAGTGAAAGAAAACTATGTGACATTGCCAAGAGGGGTGACATGCATGGATGGAGGTAGAGCATACAATATATATACAGTATGCATCTCTGTACAACCTGGGTTGTGACCATGTCTGTGTGACAGCCAAAAGTAGTTCTGTTTCTGCAATTTGATTTTTTCCTTTAAAGAAATTTGTGTTATTTAGAGGAAAAGGGTCAAAGTGGATTACTGTTTGTTAAAGTGATTGCTTGCTTTGGTTTAGAGGTGTCAAAATATGACTCGTTAAAACAATTTTTTGTATATTGAGCTTATGTATATCGGGGTTACCTATACAGGTACTGTAAGATACGATGGGGTTACGTTCCTGAGAAACCCATCGCTAGGCGAATTATTGTAGATATGGAGCATTATAACATGGGGTTTAATGAGATATACTATAGTGCATTTTTTCCCAGGTGAGAAAAGATGCCCTGCCCCCTCCTCAAGAGTTACAGCTGATAGGCTGTTGCAAATCTGTCCGATTTCGTGCTGAAGTAATGATGTATTTCTAAATGAGTTCATTCATAATTGTTGGGATGACCATTTCTGACAAGAAAGATATTTAGCTAAATTACCGTATATAAAGATACATACCGTACATTCATTATTTCAAACATAAGCACGTAGGAAGTTTATCAGAAGTATTATACTGTACATGAAATAACTGTTAAACTCTGGTAACATTCACGCTTTTGGAGGACGCATTTATTATATACAAATTTTTACTTACAATAAGGCATACTAAGACAAATTACGTATCAGTAAAACTACATTATGCAAAAACTAACATTTTAAAAGTTCAGAATCACTGAAAGATGAAGTTGTTCACAGTTATATTTCCTGCCTCTGCTGACGGCTGTTCGCTTGGGCGGCCAAGTCTGTCACACTCATCCACCAATTTTCAGGGGCCGTGTAATATTTCAGTGTGATTCTGATCTTTTAAAATTGTTAGTTTTTGCATAATCTAGTTTTACTGATACGTAATTTGTTTTAGTATACCTTATTGTATGTGAAAATTCGTACAGTCTCTCCTCAACTTACGACGGGGTTCCGGACCGACGACCAGGTCGTAAGTCGAAAAGGCGAAAATAATATATAGAAAATCTAAAATGAAATGCGGTACAGTAAAAGTAATCAATAATGAAAAATGGATATTGTGTTACTGTGCACATACCTTTTATGTAGTCAGCTGAATGCACACTGGGCCTCAATAATTTTTTAATTAAACATGGAGACTACATTAATTGGATGAAGCAGAGGAGGAAACTGGACTGGGTGGGTCATCAATGTCGCTTTCTTCAGGCAGGCTAACATACTTGCTTGTTGAAGGTATTGGATCATCTTCAGGGAGTGAAGAGGCAGCAGTGGTGGGGCGTGAGGAGACAGCAGTGGGGGACTTCTTAAAATATATGTCCAATTTAGACTGCACAGTTTGCCTTTTCTTTTCATTGTAAATCTCCCTATAGCAAGCAAGTGCATCTTGGATCATTCTGTCAACTTTTGCAAAACGCTCAACATTTTGATCCATTTCTTCAAACATTTGCATCCCCTTATTAATACAGTTGCAAATGCCTCTGCCATTTGTTTCACTGAAAATTTTTTGGGGGGTGCAGGTTCTTCTACATTTTGTCTCTCTTCTTCCTCTGCAGTTTTCTGTACATCTAGTTCAATAAGATCCTCGTTACTTAGCTCTTCTGCTACACTTTCAACCAACTGCTCGACATCTTCATTATCAATTTCTAACTCCAGCTGTTTACCCAACTCCACTCTCTTGTTACTAATCTCAGAAATTGCTTCATCTTCATTAAATCCTTTGAAATTGTTCACATATCTTTTCAGGACCTTCTTCTAGATGTTCCTAAATGTTACAAAATACTTTCTTGAGATAAATGCATAGTGTATATCAGATGCCTAAAAGAGAGCTCAGGTTCTCAACTGGCTCAGCCATGTTATTATTAATAACCACTCTGTATCTGTGTTTTTTGGGCTAAATAAACTGTTTCAATTCAGTTCAATTCAATTCCATTCATGCACTGACCTGTAACCTTATCCCATGCTGCAGCTATGTTCTTTATACATTTCAAAATGTTTTAGTCCTTCCAAAACTCTCTGAGCGTTTTCTCACCTTCAGTAGCAGCAACAGCCTGAGCGAAGGTCGTACTGTAATATGCTTTAAAAGCAGTAATAGCACCTTGATCCATGGGTGGGATGATAGAGGTAGTGTGAGGTGGAATGTAGACTACTTTAACATCAGGGTGCAGGTCGTCCAGGTGTGGTGGGTGTCCCGGAGCATTGTCTGCAACCCCTTGGTGCAGACAATACTCTTTGGCTCGTGGAATGAAACAACTCAGGAACCAATCCTCAAACAGTGCTAGGGTCATCCATGCTTTCTTATTACTTCGATAAAACACTGGCAGTGTGTGCTTGCTGACATTTTTAAAAGCCCTTGGGTTCTCTGAATGATATATCATGAAGGGTTTTACCTTGAAACCAACTACATCCCCACATCAGCACTTGCTGCCTCTCCAATCACCTTTACACTGTGCAAACTGTAACGGTTCTTAAACCTTTGGAACCACCCATGACTTGCTGTGAAGTTTTGGTCGCACTCATCTCCTGCCTACTCTTTCAGGCTTTCGAAAAGGCTTCTTGCGTTAGCCTGTATGGTTAGAAGGCTTAAGGGTACAGGCTTTTGTATCTGATCTTCCATCCACACCACAAGTAATTTTTTATGTCATGAATAGGACCTTGTCTTTTTTTCATTATTATTGTTCCCTTTATAGGTGCTGATCCTTTCATTACCTCACGAATTCGTTCCTTGTCCTTCAGAATTGTTGATATCGTCGAGTGATAAGCCAAGGTCGCGTGAAATGGTTGCTACCGTTTTTCCATTTTCATATTGCATTATTATTTTCATTTCAAAAGTAATTGACTGTCTCTTTTTCTTCTGAGCACCACCAGAACTCCCACTTTTACGCTTGCCAGTCATTTTAAAGGGAATTAGAAACAAAAATTTTGTCAGTACACAGTGCGATCAATAACACCAACAACGGTCAAACACCAAGTGAGCGGGCTACGGCGTGGATGCTGTACACCACGAGGCGGCCCAGCCCACGCTGTCATACGGGACGGAAACGTTTCGGTACTAGAAAACACGTAATTTGAAAAATAATTTATACGACTGCGGCGGTCATAAGTCAAGTAGGTAGTAAGTCGATGAGTACCTGTATATAATAAATCCGTCTTCCGAAAGCGTGAATTTGTTACCAGAGTTTAACAGTTAATTCATGTATAAGATTTCTGATAAACTTCCTAGGTGCTCCTGTTTGAAATAATGAATGTAAATACAGTATAGTCTGGATTTACGCGGTTTTTGTTTACGCATTTGGTCAATTACGTATTGCCTTGCCAGAATGAAATGTTTTAATTACGCGGTAAATTTCATCATTTACGCGGCGAGCGGCTGAAGAGGTCCAGACCGCCGCGCCATTTTTTACTCACGCGGTCCATTCTTGACCATATGCGGGAAGCGGCTCGGTGAGTGGTGCGCATTAGGCCGCTCTTACGTTATAGCTGACGTCATATGACGTATCGGACTGTGATTGGGCTACGCATCCTTACCACCCACGCATTCCATCCGCTGCTAGCTGTGATTGGTCTAATGTAACATGACGTGCCCTGCCACCAGAGGGTAGAAGTCACTGACCTAGCCGGGCCTATTTCATTGTTCTCGGTCCGCGTATACAATTCTCTCTTGTGCCCGCTATTCCCCTCACAATGGCTTCCGCGGGACCCCCAGCACCCGAGAAAAACCTTGAATTACCTGGACCAAGCCATGATAATGTGAAGGAAATCATCGAGTTGGGGAGAAAATTAAGCTCATCCTTGACAACGACCCAGTCAAGCATCGGTATGAAGTGTCTAATAACCTTCTGTCGAAAGTTATGGAGCCGTATATCCAGATCTATCTCGACAACATCAATGCTAGTCGTCAACGTAGTATTGAGGACTTCCTCGCCCGCAACCAACCACAACCACAGCCAGCCCAAGTCAGTGATAGTGATAGAGACAGTGAGGATATGGACTTTGAGGGGTTTGTCTGGGAGGCCCTGCAAAAGTCATGATTCACCGGAGAACTAAAATATAATAAAATAATAATTATGATGATGATGATAATAATAATATTAATAGTAATAAAATTAATACAAATATATAAAAATAAGTAACAATTACAGTACAGGTTAAACCTCTCTAATCCGGTACTCTATTGTCCGGCAAAATTTTAGTTTGCCGGACAGCCGCTAGTATCCATGGCTCGGCATACCCTTTGTTTACATCTGGTCCTCGTGGTGTTTGGTGCGCTCCTCGGTATTTCAAGTGTTTCTGTAATAGTTCACTTGTTATTTACCCTTTACATGCCTCCTAAGCATATTTATTTTATTATTTCATTTACTGTACAGATATTTTTTTCTTCTTTACAGGTGAACATCACCAATTTATGTGCAGGTACAGGTACCATAACTATTTTGTCATTTTAAGTGCAGAATGAGAATTATTGTTTATCTATTTTGTTTATTACAATTACACTGTACAGTGGTCCCTTGGTTAACGAGCACAACCCGTTCTGGAAGGTTGCTCGTTAACCGAAACCATTGTTTCAATGGGTTTTTGGGTAATTGGTTCCAGCTCACCGAAAATTGCCTAAATTCAACAAAAAAGGTAGAAAAGTACACTTACTTTGAGGTGTGTATGTAGAAGGCTCCTGGATGATGATGATGATGGGAATTAGAATGGGGGTGGAGAAGAAGGGAGAAGAGAAGGCATTGGGGTGGAAGAGAAGTCACCCCATGGCACCATTTCACCCATAAAATTTTAGTTCTCTTGGTGTAATTCAAGATTATTTTCTTTAAATCAACACTGCACTGCATTATATATTGTCAATATGTAAAATAAATTTCAAAATGACCAATAATTTGCTTCCAAACACAGAAAAAAAGCATTTAGTTGAAGAATTTCAAGCAAGATGTTACCTCCAGTGAAAAGACACAAAGACTGACGCCTGTATGGTGTGTTGAGAGGCTGGATGGCATGCCACAAACTAGTGACCCTACCTTCAATTATGTTCAATAATTGTTAAAATGACTAAAAAATTTAATATTAAACTTTTAAAATGATTGAATAGTATAAACTTCTTGATATTTACTAAAAGGGTAAGGAATTTAAGCCCTAGAACCGATTACTGTATTGGCGGACTAATACTACAGCTGGTGGACCGCCAAATGCAAGCTAAAACATGTGGAGGTCGGCTGGTAAGAAACTCGTTAATCGAGGGATTGCTCGTTAACCGAAGTTAAGAATCTTATGGAAGGTAACTCGTTAACCGAGGCGCTCGTTAACCGAGGGACCACTGTACAGTAGAATGTGGATATAACACGAGATATGTTCCAAGAGAGGTCGCTTTAAACCAAATTCCCACTAAATCGAAGTGTTGTTTCAATGGAATAATTTAGTTTGGTACTTGAGAGAAACACAAACTACTAAAAAGACTGACAGTCTACCCAGATGCACCTCAGCCCATCTCCTAGAATAAACAAAACATTGTTTTTTGTAGTATTATGTTAATACAAACACTCCTAAATCAACACAGCTAAAATTATGGGATGGGAAATGGTCTGTTTACTGGCTGGGGTGATGGAGCGGAGGGAGGGAGGTGAGGTGATGTGTTTGACAGTTAGCACCGAAGGTCTAGTGAAGTATTTATTTATTTATTTATGTCCTTTAGATAAAGTTTATTTTTTTGTTTATAAAATGTCACAGAAGTGACCGGGGAGAATATAATTTATATTGCTGGAATTCTTATAAGATAGTAATTAATTTGAATATAAACATGATATAGTTTGCACCAGAATTTTTTTTTGTAATCATTTAGTACATTATTTTGAGTACATATACAGTACAGCTTTGCCCTTAGGACAGTGTAGCGTGCCCAGAAGAACATTAGGCGCAAAATTTTAAATATGATGAGCCAGATTGACGCATCAATAATTAATACTACCGGTATGTATTTTACAAAGACCACTGTGGTTCGGAAAATTCTATAGTCCGGCAACTGTAAGGTCAAAGGGTGCCGGATTAGGGAGGTTCAACCAGTATAATAAAACAAAATAATAATAATAATAAAAATTTATAAAAATTATACATAATAAAAATAATAATGAACCATAAAAAAATCAAGAGTGAGAAATGATATATATACAGGTACTGTATGTTTTGTTGTCAAAGTAAGAGAAACAATTGAGACCCTGCAATTGTATATAAATGAGGCAGAAAGTCAGATCATCAACCTGGGACTTGGTCACAATTTTTTTGATGCCATATGGCAGCAGGGTCTACCATTAAACAACACACCATGCTTCCAATATCTTCCCAGGCGGTAGTACCTCCCTGTTTGGTACTGCCAACTACCTACTACCTTCGAGGCTAAGGGGACTCTTGTAGGTGTAATGGAGACATCACTCTGCTGCTTAACAATGTCACGCTTCACCTCAGAGACATTATTGTCTTGGATGCCTTGGTCTTCCCAGACATTTTCAAAGTTACACTTCACAGTCACAAAAACAAAGCAAAAACACCTGTCACAAAAACAGAGCAAAAGCACCTGTCACAAAAACAGCAAAAACACTTGTCAAAAACACAGAACAAAAGCACATTTTTTTTCTTTTATCCTCTTCACCACTGCTTGGCTCATTAGCCGCTTGGGCGATTGGTCACGTCTCTGTTACGCACTGTTGGCAAGTATTGGGCATGCACCGGCTCCTGAATGTACCTGATCCTGCTCCAGTGTTGGTCAAGTCTGGTCTTGAAAGAGCTCACACTCGGTGCCGTCACAGCACTTTCTGGTAGATTGTTACAAGAGTTCACAACCCTCACTCCGAAAAAGTTTGCCCTCACAGTTTTCTGGACCTGCGGCTTCTTCAATCTTGAGCTCCAAGTAAGGACACTTAACTGAGTAGTGCCCCTTGAGATGCTTATACACCTCAATTAGGTCGCCCCTTGCCCGTCTGCAGTATAAGCTAGGCAAGTTCAGGCGCTCAAATCTCTCAGGATAGTTGAGGTGCTGAAGTGCAGGTACCAGTCTGGTGGCCCTCCTTTGAACATTTTCAACCAACTGACACTCCCTAGCATATCTCGGGGACCAGACGGGGTGACAGTACTCCAGATGGGGAAGCACTTCGCTCTTGAAGATCGTTACGAGGGACGTGCCGTCTAGATATCTGAACGACCTTCTTATGAGACCCAATAATTTATTTGCCTGATTTACCTTCTTCTCGCAATGGCTCGAGAACTTCAGCTCATTGTCAACATACACACCTAGGTCCTTCTCACATTCAGTCTCAAATAGTGCAGTTTCTTATCCTGTTGGGACATATGATACGCCTGCTTACACTTTGTGACATTGAATCTCGGCAGCCATTTCTTTGACCATTCTTGGAGCTCACAGAGATCCTTCTACAGCTCTTCACTTGGCACAAACACAGAGCAAAAGCACTTGTCACAAAAAAAGAGCGGAACGATAATAACAAAAACAGCGATAGTGGCTGACACTACTCACATTTTCAAAACAAGCCACAAAAGCACAAAATATTACTTCACAGTCACCATAACACAGGTCAATCTAAATGTTAGTGCTGTCCTCTCACTATATAAGAAAAAACCCACAATGTATGATGCTGGCCAATAATTGTGGAGCCATGCGATGGCGTGTTTTACGGTCGACAAAGAACCAAACACAGAGCTGTAGAGCGCGGGTTGGCTTACAAGTGAAGGTAGATATACATCATACATGGGGTTAAATATTGTTTCCTTATAAAATGTCACTGACTTGATGTAGAAAAATATAATTTGCATTGGTGGAATCCTTGCAAGACAGCAGTTAATTTGAGTATGTACATACAATCCATAATTTGCACAAGATAAAAAATCCAACCAATGTCGATGGCCATTTGATGGATATCGTTAAAGCTATTTTTTTATCACATATAGCGAGATGGTCTTTATTTATGACCATCGCTAAAGCAGAATATCACTGAACAGGATATTTTATCTTGAGGTTTACCTGTACAGTCATAGGCTTTAGCATTAGCAGTATTGCCACCATTATGGCGACCAGTGGTGTAATAGTCAGCATGATCACCTAGCAAGCAAATGGTCCTGGGCTTGATTACTGGTAGGGTGAATCTATGGGCAAGTTTCCTTATGCCATTTGCCTCTGTCTACCCAGCAGTTATTGGGGACCTGGATGCTAATCAATTTATGGAGCATGTTCCAGGGTAATGGTTAGCCAGTGCAGTCTGGTCTTCTCGGATTACCATATTCCTTGACTCTAGGTCATGCAGTTCATTTACTCAGGGTGTGGTTGTTGTGTTGGTGACAGCTTCTCCATCTTAAAGAAATTCACATCTAGGTGGCCCAAGGACAGACCAGCCTTGAACAAAAGGGGCAACCATTATTATTATTATAATAATCACCATTAGGCAACTATTTTGTCACGTACAATAAGCAAACATTTTGAAAAACAACAATCATCATAATAATTTTAGAGATCTGTTTGCAAGCACCGCTCACCTGAGCTGTTATGATCAATCACTTGCTCAGTAGCACAGCACTGAGAAATGGAATGGCAGCATCACCCACCCACCCATACAATACTCACTGCTGACCCTTCCCCAACACCAAGCATGATCCATTTATACGAGCAAAACACATTTTTTTTATTATCATATTCGCCACTTATCAGCTTACTAGCCGTTTGGGCGGTTTATCCAGTGTTAGTACTGGAGGAAACGAGAGACTGGGAAACCTGTGGTGTTTGGTAGTGAGAGTCACACTGGATAACACCCTTCTCATGTGTGTCCGGGCCGAGGCTCGAACCCTTGACATATTGGTGAGAGTTTAGCATTACCGCTGTACCACCAACACCCCTTACTACTGTACTAATATGACCTCGTCCCAGAGTACAGTACTGATCATTATACTGTACAATACTGTAACTACAGTACCTGTACCTTTATTAACTGTATACAGTATTGTTTAATGCTCAGAGTCTAATACTGTTCAGAATTATTTTCCTTCATTGTAAAATGAGAATTTTACTCTACAGTAAGTCCTCGCTTAATGTCGGGGTTATTATGAGGGCCTGAGCTGCCACCATTTTATAAGGGCCTGTGTGTCAGTTACAATTCCTTTTACTCTCATACTTATTACCATTGGTAGCGTGACGAGAGGAGGCTCGTGGGTAGATGTAATGATAGTAACAAGTAATAGGGGAGAAATAACAGTAAATACTGTAGGTAAATAATAGACACAATATACAACTACAAAATTTATTTAAACATTAATATGGATGTAGGAGAAAGAATATATTTGTACCAACAGACGAAATCTGGTACTATGCCCTCAGGCTCAACATACTCACACCACTACTGGGTGGACATACTCAATAACACTTCCAACCCTACTGGGGGGACATACTCAATAACACATAACTCTTATAGTCACTTAGCACCATAAAGACCAGGGGCAACTGCCACTACAACACTCCGTCGTCAGGAGTGATACTCAAGCAACCGCCATGGGGTCCTGCCACCATGGGGCACTTTCCGACGAACTCTGAAGATCCCAGTGGATTAACCCCACCACACAAATAGCCCTACTGAGTTAGGCACTCATCCACCAATGATGGGGGCTGGTAGTGGTGTGTGGCTTGGTGATCCGGGGTCACCTCGCAGGCCTAGCGTTAGGGCCAGACGAGCCAGCTATGGGGGCCATAGGTAGTCTGAAGTGTCTTGACGGCCGGGTCTCACGAAGGTAACTGATCCTACTGGACCTCGGACATCTCCCCAGACATAGTGGATACAACATCCACGCTACAGACACGGCCTAGGCTGCGTTAGGGACCTGTATGGGTGAAGGGGCGAGCACTTACTAACAGTGACAACGACATCACATTTCAGGGGACGTTAAAGACGTAAATATGACTTCACTCAGAGCATATCAACTACGTTACTGTAACACTTGCACAATCAACTATTAATTGGGTCAAATCACTTAAAGAAGGGCGAATTACAACACAGAGTGGAATGGCCTACCTGTATGGGTGAAGGGCGAGCACTTACTAACCGTTGAAATGCCCGCGGCACCCTCACTCAGAATAGGTCAGGGAGTCCACTTACTTCTATTTCGATGAATTAATTTACTGTACACTCTGACGTTGAAACTGAGACTATGAACTCAGTTTCATTCCCTACTATTATCCTCACTAACAATGCTCTGACTGAGCTATCAAAAGCAAAATTAAATTGATTACAAAGGGTTGGATGGCAACAGGTCCCAACATACAGCGTCTTGCTACAAAATCTGCGGATTATATTCAAAGTTCCCTTAAGACAAAGACCGCCTATCGATGACGTCACCCAGGAACAGAGAAAACGGGGGACGTTTCCACTGGGGGACTCGGAAGGTTTTGTGGACGTTTAAGCGTAATATGAATCCTTAAGGTTTTCAGGTTAGCCGTCATCACGATCATGACATTATGTTCCTAAAAACGCGACACTATACGAAACAACGTTAAGCCGATCAATTTTCCCCATAAGAAATAGATAAAATACAGGAGTTACGTTCCTGATCCTCCCTTTGCCCCATGAAATACATTACATATACAGAAAATCATTGCCATTTCTATAGAAAATACTGTAGTGCATACATATACAACTTCTGAGTTTGTATTGGTACTCACCGATGGGTGGAGGTGGTAGAGCGAGTGTGTGGTGGGTAGTGAAGCAGAGGAGGCAGACAGCGGGAGGGTAGGTGCATGGCGGCAGCGAAGGAGGAGGGTGGTGAGTCACTGAGGCTCTGCGTTGAGCCGAGAGAGCGTAGCCGGGCCAGACGAGAGAGGGTGATGCGCCATAGAAAGTAGTCTGTGACGACGCAAAACGACGTACTTGTAGTATCGGATCACTGGGACGTTAAACAAATTTTTGGTCTCTAAAGTTTAGTGACGTAGTGCCGAAACAACGTTAAGCGGGATGACGTTAAGCACGAACTACCTGTACACTATTCATAGTTACATTCTTAGTGCAGATTATTATAAATATTACTTATATTTAAGCTATGTAGTGAGGTGTGATGCTGTAGGAGTTATTGTACTCTTGCAAAATTCAGCAGTTAATAGACCTCGCAGTTCTAAGGCACTCGATAAGCTTGCATGGTTACTGTATTGTAGATGTTATTGTACAGTACTGTTTATAGTTGACACTTTATTGTAGTCTGTAGATGTAATGGTATCAGTATGTAGTCTGTTCACTCAGACTTTGCAACTGAGGTATGGGATGTTTGTAGCATGGCAGCTGATTGGCTGGTAGACGGACACCAGAAGAGTCACTACGGGTCTTCAGTTCAGGGTATGTAATGTATTGTAGTATTTTATTTCTGATATTTTAAGGGATAATGGCTGTATTCTGTGTTGATCTCTGATAATTTCTGCACTTGTGGAAGTAAAGATTAGCATGTGAAGTGCTCAAGTAACATAAATACCTTAAAGAGAACAAGAAAAAGATTACTGTACAAAATTTCAGAACATCCGCCACCATGCTGAGTTAAGTCATGTGGTGAGGAGGAGTTTATATCCCAGAATTTGTTCATGGTTGTGTTCTTTTCAAGATACAGTAAAACCTCAAATATCCAGAATGCATGGGGAATTGAGTGTGCTGGATAATCGTTTTTTTCTGGATGCTTGAGAGTTACTCTTAAAACAGTGGCGTATTCTTAATGAATGCAAGGCACAATATATTTTTAAATTGTATCTTCAGTAATACAGTTTTCACTCAGGAAAGTTGAGGAGACTCAGCATCCCTCATTGTATGCAAAAGGATAAGCTGCATGCCCTCTTTGGACATATAGACATAACCATCCTAACAATAACATGCTAAAATTAACTTTATTGTGTTGGAGCATAAGGAATATGAGCTATTTTAGTCAAATTTAATACTTTTTTCCCTTAATAAGCACAAAGTCTTATATTATACGGTGATATTATATTACCTTAGAGTTGTTGTTCCATAAGAGTGGCTATTTAAGAAGGTTTCTGTAAATGTAATGGGTACAAATGCATGCACATCAAAAACTGCATTCACTTGTCGAGAGGCTTTGTAGACCGGCGACGGCTCTCAGTCAGCTGGACAAAACTGGTCCACATTATTATTTTTAATATTTCTAAATAACTCTACAGTTCACTTTAATTATAGTTTTCACTTGGGAAAGTTATTCATTTTTGTTTTACTTGAAATAATAATTTTGATTTATTTATTTTTATTTTTTTAGTTTATTGGACACCCCCCTAAATCCTGTGCAAGGTGAAGTGCAGAAGCGCCAGCGCCCATCTTGGAAGCATGCTAAGTTCATGCTTGCCTTTATGTCTCATGAGTTAAGGGGATAGAAGCCTGAAGGTTCATAGGTTTTTTGTAAAGGGCGTAAAAGCCTAAAGAGTCATAGGTTTTTGTCAGCAAGTTATTGGAAGCTCCAACAACTTTCCCTGAATACGAATTCGCAACTTTCATTGTACAACAGGTACCTACTTTACTACTAGGTGAACAGGGACCAATGAGGGCTCGGAAGTGTGTCCAAACAACTTTCCACCGGCCCGAGAATCGAACCCGTGACATCTCGCTTGCGAGGCAAGAGCGGTACCGCTATACCACCGGCGCCCCTTGAAATAATAATCAGATCATATAAATAAAAATATTTACTAATTATTTAAATGTTCATCAATAAGATCATTGGCAACTTTACAGCATTGTGCACCCATTATCTAATGATTTATAATAGATACTTTGTCAAACGCCACTGATATAATTTAATTAAGTGAAGTCATAATTTAGATTCTAAATTAAATGGCAACTAGCCAAACATGAACTGTAGGAAATAGGCAGTATATAGGTGTTTATAAACGCTTGCTTCATCTGTGCAACCACAGTATGCCACTGTCTTATAAATATGCATCTTAAAAGGACACAGTAAATATATTATAAAAGAAAAAAAAGGACATTAAATATATTCTTCCATCAACACATGATAACTTTTGCCCTTCTCCAGTCTCTTACATATACTGTAGTATTAATCTTCTGCCTTAGAGTAAGTACAACACATTTGCACTTGGCTGTAGCTCCTGTCTTAAGCATGCTGGATGGATGGATGAGGCAATGATAGCGGATACACTGGCACAAACATTCAAGTAAGCGGAACTGTAATGTGGTGCCCAGTGTGTTTGGCCAACATGGAGGACGCACACAGCACCTCTAGTGGCCAGAAATGGAACCACGGGCAAAGCGGCACCAAATTCAAACCGATTTTCATGATTTTTTTTATGTGATTAGACATCACTTACTGGAAATTGACCCCACCAAAAAAATGCAGCTGCTTGAGAGCTCCGAATGGTTAAATGCCGGACATCCGAGGTTACCGGAGTGTTTCACATGCTAATATTTGCTTCTCCAAGTGCAGAAATTATGAGATCAACACAGAGTATTGGTAGTTATTATCCCTTAAAATATCAGAATGTATATATATATATATATATATATATATATATATATATATATATATATATATATATATATATATATATATATATATATATATATATATATATATATATATATATATATATATATATATTTTATCATATTTGCCACTTATCAGCTTACTGTTGTGACTTATTCCATGTCCATCTGCTAGCCGATCAACTTTCTTGCTACGAATGGACCCTCGGCCTCACTTGCAAGGATCTAGTGAACAGACTATAGGTACAGGATTTTAGAATTAATTTCCTGACTTTTCTTTCCACAGATATTAAGTGAATGATAGTGGCAGATGGTTTACAAGCATTAGCCACCAGAGATACAGTATACATATATTAGTGTGAGGTGTACAGTACAGTACTATAGTGTGCTCATGGACTAATGAAAAATTATTATGAAAATGATTGTCATTAAAAATTATTCTATGTCTGTTTGTGTTATAAGATGGTTCAAGTAAATTAGGGCAGTAGATGATGTCATTAGAAAGTGTATATATATAGGATTACCACCTCACATGAATACAGCACTGTACTTTATTGTCAGGTACTGCACCACCACCACTCACTGACTTTACATTAGATGCACTACATATACTGTACAGTATCAACTCAAGGTGCACAACAGCCACTCTTTACATGAGAGTTATCGTACCGGACTTAGCCATTATTTTTGGTACATTTTTCACAATTAACAATTCTTCACTGTGGACTCCATCTTAAATACAGTACAGTAGTTACATTTGAAAGTTAGTATATTTCTTGTTGTTTTATGATATTAAGAAGGTTAATTCTACTATTTATACTGTACAGTATATTATCATCCATCTTGTGTTTTGATAACCTCTCAGAGTACAGATTAGTATTTGCTTAATGTTATTTTACACACCTGTACCTGCACTTGTCCATTGGGCTGTTTGATCAATCTCCTCCTATTATATTCCTACTCTCTTGTACTCTATGCTTTACACATATACAATACATAAATTCATTGTATTTTGGTCCCATTTTTTATGATTTTATGAATTATTTCTGTTGTCTCATCACAATATTTCTGTTGAGAGTCTTTGACATTGATCACAGTTGTCTCCAGTCTAATAAGAATTGTAAAAATATTAGTAATACTACATGTCTTTATGGTAACAATATTGTAGGCAGTATTACTTCACATCACTGCTTTTGTTTTGATGCCATAGAAAGTTGAATATATTTATGGAAATTACTTAGTTATGAAGATAGGCCTCTGATGTATTCTTTATCTGACATCGATAAAAGTTGGGAGCCATTTGGAGGCTGAATCTGGAAGAAGTTTCCCTGTTCACTGTCTTACAAGTCATCATTGCTTACAACAGTAATTGTATTTTATAATGGAACACCGTGCAGAAGAGCAATCATTTCATTACTCTGAAAGTTTTAAAGAACTGCAGATAGATTCTGACCTAGTTAAAAATATTAGAGCACAGATAGCTGAGATACCATTAGAATGTACTGTGTGTCACAAAGCTTTTACCCAAAAAGAAAACCTTATTTCACACATGATAC
The DNA here is from genome assembly GCF_018991925.1 of Homarus americanus. Taxonomy (NCBI): domain Eukaryota; kingdom Metazoa; phylum Arthropoda; class Malacostraca; order Decapoda; family Nephropidae; genus Homarus; species Homarus americanus. The sequence continues at coordinate 8,862,247 of NW_024756914.1, forward strand.
ATCACAGTGTAGAGAAACAGTTGCAGTGTTCAAAGTGCTTAAGAGAATTTTCACATGAATTTGATTTGGTAACACACATGAAATTTCATACAGGAGAGAAACCATTCCAGTGTCCAGAATGTCTTCAAGACTTTTCAGAGAAAGATAGTTTAATAGGACACTTGAGAGCCCATACAGGGGAGAAACCATTCAAATGTTCAGAGTGTTTTAAAGGTTTCTCAGACAAATCTGCTCTAGTAACACACACAAGGAACCATAACAGAGAGAAACCATTTCAGTGTTCAGAATGTCTTAAAAACTTTACACACAAATATCATCTGGTAACACACACAAGAGTTCACACAGGAGAGAAGCCCTACCAGTGCTCTGAGTGTCACAAAGACTTCTCACATAAATCTAATCTAAAAACACACATGAAAGTTCATACGGGAGAGAAGCCTTTCCAGTGTTCAGAATGTCTCAAAGGTTTCTCACTCAAAGCTCATCTTATATCACATGTGAAAGTTCACACAGGTGAGAAACCATTTCAGTGTTCAGAATGTCTTAAAGACTTTTCAAATAAATCTAATCTAGTATTACATATGAGAGTTCATACAGGAGAGAAACCCTTTCAGTGTTCCGAGTGTATGAGAAATTTTTCAAGTAGATCTCATTTAGTGAGACACAAGAACGTTCATACGGGAGAGAAACCATTCCAGTGTTCTGACTGTCTCAAATACTTCTCACAAAAATCTCATTTAGTAAAACATCAGAGAGTTCATACTGGAGAGAAGCTGTTTCATTGTTCAGAATGTCTCAAAGACTTTCCTGAAAAGTCTAATCTTGTTAAACATATGAAAATTCATACAAGAGGGAAACCATCGTAGTTATTTTTAGAATATCTGATTTATTAATTTTTTTTAGAAAATGCTTAATATAGATTGATATACAGATAATTAGTTTATATAGAGTGATATAGCTATAACTTATGGTGAACTTGATAATTCTATAGTACTGTATGTCTGGGACAATTGCCATATTGGAGAGTTGGTCCCAGGATACCCTCTCCTTCCTTTCCTCTGCCCTAATAACTGCCAATAAGTACAATTGTTAGTAAGAATTGTTCAATTTCTGAGACATGTAAACAAGACTGATATTTTGGTGTGTTGAGATGATTTTGTTTTGACACACCACAGATATTTTGTTAAATTAAATTCCTTTTGCTAATCACCATAATATTCCTATGTATACTGTAGTTATCCAACTTGTCTGGCAGACCTCCTTTCTTCTTGGCTACAAGGGGTTTCACACTGCTAAATAAAATTGTCTCATTATAGCCAAATAAAATAGTAAAAGTGATGTCCAGTAGTCAAGGGGTTATGTGTTGGTGTTTATACCATCCAGATCTCCTTTACCCTTCAAGATTAAAGACATTACTGTACTGTATACAACTTGAATAGAACAAGAAAAAGTAAACATACAAACACCTTAAAAGTATTGACTAAAAGTCAGATATAGACACATTAAATTAGTTTATTTTAATGCAGTAAATAATTTGAACATATTAACATACACTGATGCAAACAATTTCTAAATATTCAGAATGAATTCGTGGAATTTCAGCAGTTGTTCTGGGATGTAGTTATATTATCAGTTCCTAAGACTGTTTTATCAGCCAAACTTACTGGTAACATTGATGGTGGACAGTGTACAGTACAGCATTGTTTGTGTTATAATCACTCTACACTCTCAATTTCATCATTATGACAAACTTTCGAATGAGATATTAAAAGTGAGGACTGTACATGGTGTATATCAGTTGTCTCTATACTGCACCAAATATCCTTTTTCTGTGAAGCCCATCATTTGAGATCTTTGATCCTTGTGTGATTGGATGAATGACATTGCATAATGCAGATACCCTGATTGACCTTTCTAGAAGGATCAGAAGGTCATGGTGAGACAAGATGACCTGATTTTACATGGCCACATATTTACAGTCATTTTGAGGTACTGTATGTCAATGACTGTTGTTTGCTAACTTTGGTGTCCTGCATTGAGTTTACTTTGAGCTTTGTTCTCTAATCTCTAGCTTCCTCAAGAACCAATCCATGGCAGTTGTTGTTGAGGGATTGATCTCGCTCTCTTTCTCTACCAATAGTGGTGTCCCACAGGGTTCTGTTCTTTCACCTACTCTCTTCCTTCTTTTTATCAATGATTTACTTCACAATACGACTAATTCTATCCATTCTTACGCTGATGATTCTACTCTTCACTCTTCTTCACATTTTCCCCTTCCCCCCTAATTCTCAAACTAGATCTGTTTCTAGAGCTGGTATTTCATCTACCAATGTGGATCTGTGCAGCATCTCTGAATGGGGAGGTAGAAACTTGGTTAAATTCAATAGTAATAAAACTCAGTATTTATCAATTACACTTTCCAAATTAGATGATCTACCACCAATCACATTTCAGGATGCAATCATTCTGCCAAATTCTAAAATAGATACCTGTATGCTAGGCCTCACCATTTCCTCTAATATGTCGTGGAAGCCACACATCCACAACATTGCTAAAGCTGCCTCCTGAAAGCTGGGATTGCTGTACAGATGCCGTAGCTACTTCACTCCTGAGCAGTTGCTTCAAGTTTATAAGGGATTCATTCGTCTTAACTTGGAGTACTGCTCTCATATCTGGGGTGGCTCCTCTTCTGTCCAACTATTAGATAGGGTGCAATCAAAAGTATTTCGTTTTATTGACTCTCCTCCTCTAGTTGATAATCTTTCTTCCCTTTCTCTTCGCTGCAATGTTGCTTCACTCTCCCTCTCTTTTACAGGAACTTTAACGGGCAATGTTCGGTGGATTTGGCATCCTGTGTACTGCCGGCAAGGCCGTGGGCTCGTAACACTCATCTTGCCCGCGGTGCCCACCATTTGTCTGTGGATGTCGGTCACACTAGAATAACCTGTTATAGTACATCCTTCTTTTCTCACACAGCCAAACTGTGGAATGCTCTGCCTTCTTCTGTGTTTCCATACTCGTACAATCTGTCTCACTTCAATAAGCTGGTTTTTCGGCATCTTCGTGGTGTAGATTAATATAATCTTTTTCTTTTCTATTTTTAATTTCTTTTTACTCTTATTTTTTCGCCCTCTAGGCCTCATTGTGGGTCGATGACCTGTGCCCGGGTGGGCTATTCCCTATAAAAAAAAATGTGGAGAATGTTATTCACAGGAAAGGGTCAAGCGGATACAGTGCCCACCTCCTGTCCTCATGGTTGTTGGTTTGTGCCTAGGCACCCTCAGTCCACCCAGGTGTAAATGGGTACCTAAATATACAGTTAGAAAAATTAAGGTAATATACTTAAGCAGAGAGCTGGCCACACTGACTTCTTGTACAGTGAGTTCTGCTATAACGCGTGTTTTGATAACGCGAATTTGCTCTAACGCGATTTATGAATTCGGAACAATATTTGTATAACGCGATCGCTTGTTTGCTATAACGCGATTTTTGCTTACTATTTCTCCAATTTTGTGGTATTAACTGTGAATATGGTAAAGAAGAATATCTCCAAAAAGCATTCTGATGATAGAATTCCCGGTGATTATCGTAAAAGAAAGGATATAACACTTGAAGAGAAGCTTGATGTTATCAACCTCAAAATCACCCTTCTCCCCCATCAAGTTACATTCATATTTTTTCAAGGTAAAGTGTTAAATTTACTGTATGATTTCATTATTAGATATGAATGTAACATTTATTTAGACTGTGCTATCCTTTGTGTTAGGCTAACTACTAAATTTTTTCGATTTCGAGTAAACTGCACCTAACCCTATTTTCTCCATAAGCCCTGTTATTTCTATTACGCGATTTTCTATAACACGATATTTTACAAGAACACAATTATCGCGTTATAGCAGAACTACCTGTATACTGATAAAAGGCTTTTTCACACTGTTGTATCCACACAGCTCCTAACTGATCACCAGGACCACCACCTTTATCACTCATAGGACAGCACAGATCAGTGCTCACAGGATAATACCAAACCAGTCAAGTCCAGTTTTGATGATTATACCTTTCACATTTCCAGTATTTCCTCACCCTCCTCCCTCATGTGATGGGTTGTGTTTATGTTATGTAGAGTAAGAATTAGGGAAATAAAAAGAGATTCAGTTTTTGTTATGGATGAATCAGATATGGTGACAGTGGGTTAGACCAGCATAAGTACAGTACAGTATAGGGCCCCCCCAAATTCGCGAGGGTTAGGTTCTCAAAATGGCTGCGAATTGCCAAATCCGTGAATAACATTTGCGGACCCGGGGGGGGGGGGACATTTTTACTTGCGTGTAAAGAAATGTATATTCCCTTTATGTATTTGCCCTTAGGACAATTATTTTTTTTTTACCTGTATTGTATGTGTGTGTCTACACACATACAGTATTTACAATACAGGTAAAGGAAATTACTGTCTCTAGAACAACTGGCTCCGTCCCAGCCCCAAAAATGCCGGCAACTTAAAACTACCCACAAACATTCTTGGGTACATCCAGGGTGTCATCCGTGAATAATAGAGGACCTTGAAATAAAAAGCCGTGAACTTGGGGGGAATGAATGTGTTTCATCTTACACATACAATACTTCTTGTCTTATTTATAGTAATACTTTACTACAAAGTCGTCATTATAGATAGTGGTAATGTGTACAGTATTTAGTTATACAATATTCTGTACATACATTATTACTTTCCAAAATAACATGAAAATTTATTTGAAATAGCGAGTGCATCACCTGTCTTGACTGTAGTTATATGTTCAGTAATAAAATACAAGAATATGAATGTGTCTATTAATCAGCCTTATATATTTTCATCTTTCTATACACAGAATTTTTTAATTTAGTTCTTTCTTTAATACAAACTGAAATTGTGATGTTAATACCGTACAGTGTTAGGTAAGGTTGCCTGTACAGTACACAGTGATGGTCTGTACTGTACCAAGGAGAGACAATTTTCTATTCCAACATGTTAAAGATCCGACTCACTAAAGGGTGGAGCAATCACCCAAATTGTTGGATTTCATCATAACTAGAGGAAGCTATGGTGGCAAATCTGGAACACCTAGCCCCTATTGTCACTGGTCACCATGTAATGTTGTCCTTCAGATTTAACTGTTAGTTGGTTCATGACAAAAGCAGGTCCAGGTTCAAATATTACAAAGGAAATTATGATGGGATGAGGGAGGAGATGAGGGGGTATACACTGTCCTGACTTACTGAGGAATGAGAATGCAGATACTACGTTGAATATCATAGCCAGGAAAGATAACCATTTGATCGATAAATATATACCCAATACCAAACCCAGTGCCTCCAGGAATACAAGGAGACTGCTACACATGAACCATGCGGCGGTCGACAAAGTTAAAAAGAAAACTCAGGATTTTGAGATGTGGGTTAGGACAAATGATAAGCAGGACAGGAAGATGTATGCCAGATCCAGGAACCAAGCAAAGCCAAGTGTAGAAGGGCTGAAAAAGAGTTTCAGAGGCAGAGTGCAAGTGAGGTCAAGTCAAACCCAAAGGCTTTTTACCGCTATGCAAAGTCGAAATTAAAAACGAAAGTAGGCATATCTGACCTGAGACTTGAAGATGGTAGTTAAGCAGATTTTGACCAGGATATGGCGGAGGTGTTGGACCAATTCTTTTCTTCGGTGTTTACAAGAAAGGATGCAAACAATCTTCCTGCGTTTGAGGAAAGATGGTCTGACACACTGCTGAACCACATTGTGTTCTCGGATGAGGTTTTAAGAAATAAAATGTCAAAGCTAAAGATTCACAAGAGTCCCGGCCCTGATATGGTACACCCCAGAGTGTTAAGAGAACTGTGTAACGAGCTTGTGGAGCCCCTTAAGATCCTGTTTTGCAAATGCCTGGAGGAGCAAAAGGTCCCCATTGATTGGAAAGTGGCTTATGCGAGTCCTATATTCAAGAAAGGTGAACGTCACTCCACAAATAATTGTAGACCAGTGAGTCTGACCAGCATAGTGTGCAAAGTACTAGAGAGCATCAAAAGAGATGCTATGATGGAACATCTACTACAAAACAACCTTGTAAAGGACTGCCAACATGGTTTTATGCCGGGATGATCCTGCTTAACACAATTACTCAAGATACTGGATGTTTGGACTCAAATTCCAGAATAAGGCAGAAATGTCGACAAAATATACCTAGATTTTACCAAGGCTTTCAACAGCATACCCCATGAAAGGCTGCAAATTAAATTGAAAGAGTATGGGATTCAGGGAAGTGTCCTTGCATGGATTGGAGACTTTCTGCATGACTGCAAACAGTCATGTGTGCTTGTGACAAGCTGGGTACCACAGGGCAGTGTATTGGGCCAGTTATTGTTTGTTTGCTTCATAAATTATATGCCAGAAGCTATACACTCCTCCATTCTTCATACAAATGTTTGCAGACAATGCCAAGTATTATTAAAACACTTTGCAAACTTGAAAGAATGTGAGTCTAGCTATTGTGAACTTATATCAAATTTGACGAAGTGTTTTAGCAGCAATCTTGGATGGATGACTATGCTGTATTGCCTAAACAGCTACAGTCACTTAAAGAATGGTAAATGTAACGCTGGTGGGCAACGAAAAGGTATAAGGATAACCTTAAGACAAACCTGAAAAAGTGACAAATTGACCCCCTCACCTGGGAGACAATCACTCCATACAGTAATGTTTGGAGGAGCACCACACGAGAAGGTGTTGATACTATCCAGTTTGCTCAACTACATACCATGGCAAATAAGCACCACCATCTGAGAAACACAGGCACTGCCTCTACCACACTAGATGTAAACCTCCATATGTGCAACATCTGTGGATGACCCTGACGGTCACGTATCATTCTCTTGAACCACCTCACAGAGTGCTAACAAAGGTGATGTCACTAAAAACTCACACCATTGTAACATTGCTGGATGATCATCATACTCGACTCCAAGTGACAGCAAAGTAGTAGTGTATAATAATAATAATAATAATAATAATAATAATAATAATAATTGACGGTTTATTGAAAAAGTTCTGCAGCCCGAAGGCTGAAAATATACATTGGACATAAATGACTTATTACATACATTGGTGGTTTAACAAAAGCCTTCATGAGAGAAAGGTAAAGGAACATACAGTGAACATACAGATTAATGTAGGTGTTGAACAGCAAAAACGTAGTATAGTAACTCCCTCCCAGATGGTGTTAGGAGGGACCTCACGTGGTGTAGTAGTTCCCTCACAGATGGTGTTATGAGGGGCCTCACGTGGTGTAGTAATTCCCTCACAGATGGTGTTATGAGGGGCCTCACGTGGTGTAGTAATTCCCTCACCTCACGTGGTGTAGTAATTCCCTCACAGATGGTGTTATGAGGGGCCTCACGGTGGCACAGATGGTGTTATGAGGGGGTGGTGTAGTAATTCCCTCACAGATGGTGTTATATGAGTGAGGTGTGGTCCCAGGCCTTCCTATCGTAGACGGATTAACACATCGCTGGTTGTTGGGTCTCACGGGCCGTTATCACTGGGTACCTGGGACCTCACTGTGTGAAGGTTAACTTGGGTACTACTGTTACTGTTGAGTTGTTCTCACTGACTTAAGCACTGTTCACCACTGTTCACCTCTGTTTAACACTGGTTCCATTCCTTTCCTAAATGAAATAGTAACTTCTGGCGAGAACATGTTGATATTCCGGTGGGGAGGAGGGTTCAGGGGAGGGAGTTGGTATGGGCCAACATAACAGCTAACCTGGCTGCTCCGAGAGGAGCGCCAGGTACTTCTTGACCCTTCGGTGGTCAAGGATGTAGTGTTAGGATGTGTGTGTGTGTTTACATGTGTTTGCTAGTGTTTGGGTATTAACTGGTACTGGGGTGGGGGGAGGGGGGGCAGTTCGTGTCCATTGTTTATGTAAGGCATTACACATTACAGTATTTTCTTGTTCTACTGTATATACCAAGACATTTGAAAAAAGTCTGGGTATCAAGTCCAGATCCAGTCAGGTAACCCCACAGCTCCTCTCAAACATTTTCTGTTACCCTTATATTAACACATCAGTGTAAAGACAGTACTACAGCATGCCCTTCAAATTCGTGGGGGTTTGAGTCTCAAAATGGCCGCGAATTGCCAAAACTGCGAGTACATTTTTACTCATGTGCAAAGAAATGTATATTCCCTTTATGTGTTTGTCCTTAGGACAATTACAGTACAGTGACCCCTCCGTTAACGAAGTCAATCCGTTCCAGAAGGTCGTTCGTTAACCGAAAAGTTCGTTAACTGAAACCATTGTTTCAATGGGTTTTTGGGTAATTGGTTCCAGCTCACCGAAAATTTCCTAAATTCAACAAAAATGGTAGAAAAGTTCACTTACTTTGAGGTGTGTATGTAGGAGGCTCCTGGATGATGATGATGATGATGGGATTTAGAATGGGGGTGGAGGAGAAGGAAGAAGAGAAGGCATTGGGGTGGAAGAGAAGTCACCCCATGGCGCCATTTCACCCATAAAATTTTAGCTCTCTTGGTGTAATTCAAGATTATTTTCTTTAAATCAACACTGCACTGCATTATATATTGTCAATATGTAAAATATATTTCAAAATGACCAATAATTTGCTTGGAAACACAGAAAAAAAGCGTTTAGTTGAAGAGAGTCTCAAGCAAGATGTTACCTCCAGTGAAAACAGAGAGAGACAAACTCCTGTTTGCTGTGTTAAGAGGCTGGATGCCGAGCATTAAACTAGTCACTTTACCTTCAATTATGTTCAATAACTGTTAAAATGGCTAAAAAATTGAATATTAAACTTTTAAAATTATTGAAGAGTATAAACTTCTTGATATTTACTAAAATAGTAAGGAATTTAAGCCCTAGAACCGATTAATGTATTGGCGGACTGATACTAAAGCTGGTTGCCCGGCCAGTGCAAGCGAAAACATGTTGAGGTCGGTTCGTAAGAACTTCGTAAACAGAATTTTTTTTCGTTAACCGAATTGAAGATCCTTATGGAAGGCAGTTCGTTAACCGAAATTTCGTTAACCGAGGCGTTCGTTAAATGAGGGGTCACTGTATTTCTTTTACCTGTACCGTATGCATGTATAATAATAATATAATGGTTGCCCCTCGTGTAACGAGGATGGCCGGCCCAAGGGCCACCTAGGCGTGAATTTGTTTAAAATGTAGAAGCTGTCACCAACACAACAACTACACCCTAAGTTAACGAGTTGCATGACCCAGTGTCAAGGAATAGTCCGAGTAGACCGGACAACTCGCCAACTGCACTGGCTAACCATTACCCCGGAGCACGATCCGTAAATTGATTAACATCCTGGTTCCCAATTACTGCTGGGTAGACAGAGGCAAATGGCGTAAAGAAACTTGCCCATTGTTTCATCCTGCCCAGGGATCGAACCCGGGTCCACTCGCTTGCGAGGCGAGCATGCTGACCATTACACCACAGGTGTGTGTGTGCGTGTGTAACCACACACACACACATACACACACAAATAAATAATACAGGTTGTCCCTCTCTAGTCCGGCATTCTATGGTCCAGAAACTCTCGTGGTCCGGAACGATTTTAGTTTGCCCATGGAGAAAATTAATTTGAGTCTGGTACTTTCGATGTTTGGCAAAATTTTGCCTTATTTAACCTACCTTTTTGGCGAATTACTACCTGTAATAAAGCAACATCCTAATAAACCAACGAAAATAACACAGATAAAGTTAAATAAAAACTAAAAACAACACAGAAAAAGGTTTTATGTTCTACAGCTTCAGCTAGAGTTGAACCTGATGACTTGGCAACTTTGTCATTCGAGTAAAAACACACACAACAACATTGGCTGTCCTTATAATTTCAACTTTACCACCACTGGTGGGTAGAATTTTTTTTTTAAATTCAGAAACATTAATTAAAATATATATGAAGAGTAAATAAGTGTTGCTTTCATATTCTTATGTAGAGTAATGACGATATGTTTTCACATGTGCGCACTTATATGCGCGCAGTCTCACTTTTTTCTTTACCATTAATGGTTAGCTACTTATATTGTTCCATTTATTAACATTAAATAACATTACTTAAAACAACCATATTAATTGTTTACATTAATTTTACTACAGCTACAACCAGGGTCTTATTTTCTTCAGTTTTATATGTAGAACCGGTCAGTCACTGGTTTTGTAAACAACGAAAACAATGCCGTCTTGTCTCCTCGTGTGTTTTAATATTCTACGTATTACTAATGAATTGTATCGTTCATTTTGCACATAAACATTAATTCAATCAAAAAGACATTCAGTAATAAACAATAATGAATCTTTTGTACATAAGAGAAATGACGCTGTTTACACGATTGTGCACATCTGAATGTTGGCTGGCCACTCAAACCCGTTGAAATCCGAGTTTCCCCCGTCGAAATTTTAAATTGTGTAGTGTTTTTTATATCCAAATAAAATACGATGAATTAAAAACTCGTGAAATTTGAGAACCTACTGTACAACATTTAACCCTTCAATATGTCTTCAAAGAGACCACGAAGCAGTGAAAGTGGTGCTAGTGCTTCCAAGCGTAAGCACAAGTCACTATCTATCCAGAAAAAGGGTGAATTTCCATGGTCCGGAAATTTCCATGGTCCGGCACTGGTCAGGTCCCGAGGTTGCCGGACTAGTTGAGGTACAACCTGTAATGGGTAAATCCTCTCACAAATATATACCAATCAGAAACAAGACTACAAAATGTATCTAAATGTAGAAAAAAAATGCACAAGTCTACCCTCAAGTCAACTCCATGCTTTGTTTTTAAAGTTGGGTTGGTTGGGTTGCCATACGGCAATTTTTTCCTCGTAAAAATTAATGTCTCTAGAATGAATGGCATTTGAGCTCCAGTTGGGTTGATACACAGATCAAATATACAAAATTTCTTTTGTAGCCATCTAGCCAACCCAGCATGAAGGATGTTGGTAATTGTGGTTTAATATTGTACTTTTTCACAATATGTATGTAGGATGGTGTGTGCATGTAACTGAGTAAAAATAAATGAAGAAAGTTACGTATATCTACCCAAAAATACGAGTTGAAAAAACCATAACACCTCACAGCTTGACCTAGTAGCCTGGTGGTTACAATGATGAGCTAACCTAGCTACAGTGCCATGATTAATCATTATTAAACATTATTCTATCAGTAAACACTAATAATAACAGTAAATCCAGTGAAATATGGCAGGGAGAGAGGAGAGTTACAACTGTCAACGACGCCATTATATCTTCTGGAAACATGATCTTGGTGTCAAAATTGGGGTTTTTGACCATGGAAAATCGATTGTTGGCATAAATCCAAGATAGCCACCAAATTCACCATGAAATAGGAATTGTAAAATAATTTTGCAGGTTTTCCTGATATAATGTTTATATCCATATCTTTTTGTTGCTTGTTGGCTACAGCATTTTTATTTTCTGCAAAGTGCCCCCCAGTACTCCAGAATTTTGTGACAAGAGAGGTCATGACAGAGGAAATTGGAAACAAAGTCATGAATGCTACTGTAAAGGGCAAGGAAAAATACCTGGCCTTTCACCAAGGAGAAAACATCAAACTTGTGTGACACCATTCATAGAACAAAGTGTCACACCATTCATAGAACAAAGTGTCACATCAGTCATAGAACAAAGTGTCACACCATTCATAGAACAAAGTGTCACATCAGTCATAGAACAAAGTGTCACACCATTCATAGAACAAAGTGTCACACCATTCATAGAACAAAGTGTCACACCATTCATAGAACAAAGTGTCACACCATTCATAGAACAAAGTGTCACACCATTCATAGAAAAAAGTGTCACACCAGTCATAGAACAAAGTGTCACACCAGTCATAGAACAAAGTGTCACACCATTCATAGAACAAAGTGTCACACCATTCATAGAACAAAGTGTCACACCATTCATAGAACAAAGTGTCACACCATTCATAGAACAAAGTGTCACACCATTCATAGAACAAAGTGTCACACCAGTCATAGAACAAAGTGTCACACCATTCATAGAACAAAGTGTCACACCATTCATAGAACAAAGTGTCACACCATTCATAGAACAAAGTGTCACACCATTCATAGAACAAAGTGTCACAGTGTCATAGAACAAAGTGTCACACCATTCATAGAATTCATAGAATAAAGTGTCACACCAGTCATAGAACAAAGTGTCACACCAGTCATAGAACAAAGTGTCACACCATTCATAGAACAAAGTGTCACACCATTCATAGAACAAAGTGTCACACCATTCATAGAACAAAGTGTCACACCATTCATAGAACAAAGTGTCACACCATTCATAGAACAAAGTGTCACACCAGTCATAGAACAAAGTGTCACACCATTCATAGAACAAAGTGTCACACCATTCATAGAACAAAGTGTCACACCATTCATAGAACAAAGTGTCACACTATTCATAGAACAAAGTGTCACACAAAGTGTCACACTCATTCATAGAACAAAGTGTCACACTATCTATAGAACAAAAGTGTCACACCATTCATAGAACAAAAAGTGTCACACCAGTCACAGAACAAAGTGTCACACCAGTCATAGAACAAAGTGTCACACCAGTCATAGAACAAAGTGTCACACCATTCATAGAACAAAGTGTCACACCATTCATAGAACAAAGTGTCACACCATTCATAGAACAAAGTGTCACATCAGTCATAGAACAAAGTGTCACACCAGTCATAGAACAAAGTGTCACACCATTCATAGAACAAAGTGTCACACCATTCATAGAACAAAGTGTCACACCATTCATAGAACAATATTTGTGTCACACCATTCATAGAACAAAGTGTCACAACACCATTCATAGAACAAAGTTGTGTCACACCATTTATAGAACTAAGTGTCACAGCATTCATAGAACAAAGTTGTGTCACACCATTCATAGAACAAAGTGTCACACCATTCATAGAACAAAGTTGTGTCACACCATTCATAGAACAAAGTGTCACACCATTCATAGAACAAAGTTGTGTCACACCATTCATAGAACAAAGTGTCACACCATTCATAGAACAAAGTTATGTCACACCAGTCATAGAACAAAGTTGTGTCACACCATTCATAGAACAAAGTGTCACACCATTCATAGAACAAAGTGTGTCACACAGTTGTGTCACACCATTCATAGAACAAAGTTGTGTCACACCATTCATAGAACAAAGTGTCACACCATTCATAGAACAAAGTTGTGTCACACCAGTCATAGAACAAAGTTGTGTCACACCATTCATAGAACAAAGTGTCACACCATTCATAGAACAAAGTTGTGTCACACCATTCATAGAACAAAGTGTCACACCATTCATAGAACAAAGTTGTGTCACACCATTCATAGAACAAAGTGTCACACCATTCATAGAACAAAGCTCAAGACTATGAAGGCAATCAGAAATAAGCCACAAAAGACAACCAACAAGGTGGTGAAAGAAATGAACATGACAAAGAAGTTCATTGAAATTGCCCACAACCGAGACCTCACCACAAATGATCTTCTGAAGTACAATATTGTGATCTATCCTCTCCAGAATCAGCCATCATCATTGACGTCGTGTTAACTGTCCGTAGAGTGACATTCACTAGGCTTTCAAATTTCTCTAATATTCTTTCAAAATTCTCAAAGATGACTAATGTGTACCAGATTTATGGAAGATGTGATTAAATCTTCAACATTTACAGTGACAACCCATCTGTGAAGGACAGTGAGAGAATGAGGAGAGCTGACATGACTCCCATCAATCTTAGTGTAGCTGAACAGTCAACACATCTTCCCAAAGACATAACCACATTCTGGCCTTCTTAACAAAAATAAGATGCTTCTACAGAAGTTCATTTATTCTCATCTATGCAAAGGGTTCCTCAAAACCATGTCTACCCCACTGTGCTTCGCCAGGTCATTCCAGAAGACGATCAATGGCAGTATACAGTGAACCCTCACTTTACGCGGTTAATTGAACCCACGGCGGCCCACGTAAAGTGAACAACATAACATATGGGATTAATTGAAATAGAGACCAGGCCGATCCCCAAACTCCACTTTTTCCCGACACAATACGTATGTTTTACTAAAAATAACATCTTAACTTTATGATGGTATTCACACACACATAATATAGAAGGGAACAATCAATAAGAGAATAATAAACTGAAGGTTAGGTTAGAAAAAAACAAGGTTGGGGTTAACACTTACGTTAGTAGAAGAGATGGGTCAGCGTAGGGGAATGGAGGCTGGTTCTGAGGCAGAGGGCAGACTACTGGCCCTCAGGTGAGTCTTCATCGGTGTCATCCACACTTACTAGTGCCTCCCTGACAAATCCCTCAAAGTCATCATCACTGTCTCTGCCTCTGTCACTATCACTGGTTTGGGCTGGCTGTGGTGGGTTGCGGGCGAAGAACTCTGTTATGCTTTGCTGACGGCTGGTGTTTATGTTGTCGTGATAAACCTTGATGTAGGACTCCATAGTCTGCAACTGCTAGGTAGTGAAGATTTCATACCTGTTAGCGTCAGGGTCGTCGGAAAGGAGGAGCTTGACTTTCTCAATACACTCGATGGCACCCCTTACATTACTATGGGATAAGCGGTGTTCTACTTGGGATGACGCACCACTTGCCTCTTCACTGACGTCATCATCATCTAGCATCTCGTCGGCAGTCACATCAGGATCCCTTATCACCTCCAGGATGTCGTCGTTGGTGGTCTCGGAGAAGCCTGCAGCTGTAACACTCTGCGCAGCTTCTCTGGCAAGGTCCACTGCTACTGCAACAGTCTGAACCTCACCAGTCACAGATTTACTCTGCCTAACACCCGGAATGCCTTGCAACACATGTCTCCATGCGTAACGAACAGTTGCTACAGACAGCTGATCCCATGCCTCCACCAAGAAGTCCACAGCTTTCTTGACGTTGAATGTTCTCCAGAATTGTTTCAAAAGTACTTCTTGCTCTACCAACTGTTCATCCTCGTCGTCTTCGCTCTTGCTATCGGTGTTGGTGTCACTCAGGTTACGCAACTCTTCCTTGGTGTTGGTGTAGTCGTTCAGGAGGTTGAATTTTTTAGCAGAGAATGCAGCTTTTACATTACAGATCAATTCTTGGTCCATGGGTTGTATTATAGACGTAGTGTTGGGAGGAAGGAAGACCACTTTTACGTTGGGGGTGACGATCTAACAGTAGGGGCGAGTGTCCTGGTGCGTTGTCCAGCAGCAACAAAATCTTGAATGGCACATTCTGTCGCTCACAGAATTTCTTTACGTCGGGAACAAAACAGTCATCAAACCAGGAGAGGGACAGTGTAGAGAACATCCACGCCTTATGTGCGGTCAGCCAGTGGACATTTAGCTTGGCCATGTCCATGGTTTTGTAGGCGTGCGGCTTGCATGCTGTGTGGATCACCGATAACTTGAGCTTACAGGTACCGGAGGCATTGGTGGTAAACAGGATGGTGATGCGTTCCTTCTGCATCTTCCGGCCCCGAATCCTGCTGGCATTCTTTACAACGAATGACTTGGAAGGTAGCTTTTTCCAGAAAAGACCAGATTCGTCCATGTTAAACACCTGGTCGTCACTGTACTGTCCTTCCTCCATAATCTCACGTAAAAACGGAGGAAATTCCCTAGCCGCAGCACGGTCAGCACTCGCTTCTTCACCACCAATGTTTATATTGGTGATCTTGTTCCGGATCTTAAACCTCTGTAACCACCCAGAGGAAGCATTAAAGGGTTTGGGCTCTGTAATTCCCATCTTTCGTGCCACTGCGATGTACAGTTCACGTGCGTAGTCCTTAACAGAGCGCGTGTCGACCGCCATGTTCCGTCGCGCCTGACGCACCAAGTACCTCACAAGTAATTTTTCTGTCTTGAGAAGCACCTGGTTGTGAAAATACTTGATCATAGAAGCACCTGTAGACTTTGTGATCTTCATGTGCTCCTTTATCTTGGCTGCATCCTTCTTTATTGTTCGAATCGTAGATTCATTCACACCATGCTGGCACGCCAAATCAACCTGCCTTGTTCCTTTCTCCAACTCTTGGATGATGGTATACTTCACCTCGTAGCTTAAGGAACATGTGTCTTCTTTGGCTTAGTGCCGCTGGGTCCAGGTAAGGAAAGGTTTCTCTCTGGGGGTGGTGGTCCGGCGGAAGCCATTTTACTGAACAATGGATGCACGATTTCACGGTGTGGCCTTGAGGGATGAAACTGCCACGGCTAGGTCAAGCGTCGTCTTTCCTCCCTCCCTCCCTCCCTTCCCCGGGTGGACACGTCATAATACTTTAAGCCAATTACAGCTAGCAGCAGAAGGGGGTAGGGATGCATGGCCAATCACAGTCCGATACGTCATATGACGTCAGTGATAACGCAACAAAGACACACACTGCGCAGCCTTACCGCGTGGCTTGCCCAAGCAGAGGGAGGAGGAGGGAGAGGCGAGGAGCACAGGCAGGCAGGCGGCGGGTGGCAGGTGGGGCGAATCTAAAAATAGCGTCGCGCCGGACACTCTCCGCATAATGGGGTTCACGTACCGCGTAATGTGAGCACGTTAGGTTCTGGCAAGGCACCGCGTAAACGTGGAATGTGGGACCGCGTAAAGTGAGGGTTAACTGTATATAAAATGTACAAAATATACAAAGAAGAATTATTGATTTGTCAAATACTGTATCACTATAATGTGATGAATGCTATTTTGTGGTAATTTTTCTAAAATTTAAATTTTTTGAAAAGCACTGTATATATTACATACATGCATTCATACAGTATAAATAAAGAACTAAAAGAAATTAATATTCATTTTTACTCCTGCTGAAACAGCATATGCTAACCAAATTGAAGCAAGAACAAAAAAGTCAACCACTCTCCACTGCGGCCTTGGGCAGACTGACCATCTCAGACGTGTTGACGGTGTTGACAACTTGACTCGTACTGTTGTACATTGCGCCTCATCAGCAGTGTTGACAACGGCAACTACATATAAAAAAAATACGTAAACGGTTATTATGGCCTTCAGTTCCCGCTGTTTTAAGTATACCTTAGGTAATTTATATAATTCTTTACGGTCAGACAACAAAAAGGAGGACAAATTAACGTCCGGCTCGAGGTATAGCCGGACGGAGGACAGAGTGCTCAAAAGCCAGACGTCTAGCCACCCTACTGCTACACCTTTACCACATGCTTGTTAGACCCAAAGTGGATTATGGGTGTGAGGTGTACTCCTCAGCCACGGAAGTTAGACTCAATACACTGAACTCTATTCATCATGCTAGGGTGTGCCTGGCGACCGATGCCTTCAGGTCTTAGCCAGTCCCAAATCTACTAGTTGATGCTTATGTGCCACCCCTTGATCTTCGACGTCAGTATCCCCAGGTCCAAAGTTGGTTTCGCCTTCACCCCATTCCGCAGTTTGTAACCAACACTTTTGGAGTTGATGAGACTAAGTTCCCACACTACACTCAGCATCCAGGCCTCATGACCTTTAAGTTTGTGGGTAAGGTGTCGACTTCCTTCATTTAATTCAGTTTTTGGAAGAAAACCGACGACAAGACGACATCAGGAGGCGACAGGAAGACGATGAACGAAGGCGTGAAGAGAATCACAGATGTCAACAAGAAAATGCCAGGTTCAGTGCCATTATCGAGTTGTTGGCACCTGTTAACCTTCAAGCAGCTACTACACCTGCCTCTTCGTCCACAGGTGCACCTGCAGGGTCCTCTTCAACTTCTTTGCCCCCCCCCACAGAAAGCACTCGCTCAGAGTCCACCGCCACTCCAAGCTGATGCCTCGTTCCAGGTATTCCGTGAATGGCGTCGGAGGTGGGACGATTATTCGATGATGGTCGATTTATCAAGGTTGCCTAGGGAGAAACAGCTGATCCAGATGAGGATGTGTCTCACCCTAGAGACGCAACGTATCCTGGAGCACACCCTGCAAATTCCCCACGACACAGACAAGACTGTGAAGGACGTCTTGGATGCTTTACAGACGCATATCAAGGGTCTCCGCAACGAAGCTCTCCGTAGGAGAGAACTTCTCAGTTGTAAGCAGCTGGAGGGTGAGTCGTTTGCCGATTTTTACGTACGACTCAGACGCATCGCTGAGGAGGTTGACGTTTGTCCTGGGAACTCGTCGACTTGTGAGGAAACACAGCTGAAGATGATTATCCTCATGGGCGTGCGGGACGAAGAGCTAATTCAGAAGCTTATCTCCCTCGACACTGCCTCTTCTCTACAGGATGTTGTCACCACCTGCCGCTCTTACGAAGCCACCAGAAGTGCGACTTCTGCCATTCGTGCTCCATCTAACCAGCTGTGTGCCATCTCCGCATATAAGAAGAACAAAGGACATGACTGGACTTCAGCTTCACATCCGACTTCAGCTTCACATCCGACTTCAGCTTCGCATCAATCTTCAGCATCACTTCAGATTTCGACGCCAGGTCATTCCTGCCAGTATTGTGCTCGTCGGCATGGTTCTGAATGCCCTGCCGCTGACAGCACCTGCAATAACTGTGGCCGTCGTGGTCATTGGGCTAGGACACTGAAGTGCCCTGCCAACAACGTTCAGTGCCGCTCCTGTAGCCGCATTGGACACTATGACAAATGCTGTCAGTCAAAGAAGAAGAATGATACTACTTGCAAGTCTCAGGCGGCGAAGAACAAGCGCTGTCGTCGCGTGGGATCCTCTTCTTCCCCTGTCAGCAAGACACCTCAGCCCATCTGTGTTCACCTGTCATACGGCGACGTTACATCCCGTATCCAGATGCTTCCTGACACAGGTGCGGACGTCACAGTCATCGGCACAAGACACCTCGACATTCTGCGGATCCCTAGGAGCAGCTTGCAACCACCGTCAACTTCTACAACGCTCACCGCAGACGGTTCTACAATGGCACCTGCTCTGGGTACATTTCAGGCTACCCTCACCCTAGGTAAGCAGTCATGTTCTGCCAGGATTCAGGTCCACAAAGGTGTTCAGATGCCACTACTGTCTTATGGCCACTTTCAAGAGTTGGCCATAATATCTTCAGACTTCCCTAAGCCAATTCTGGAAATAAAACATGTCAACAGGTGCAAGGAGCTGCCCCTCCCACCCAATACGTCACCTTCTGCAGCCAGGGAGTTCTTCCTACTGCAATTCAAGGACGTGCTGGTTTCCAAGGAGGACCTCAAGACGGCTCCACTCAAGCCAATGGCTGGCTCCCCCATGAGAATTCACCTGAAGGATGACGCAGTACCTTTTGCCATCCACACACCGAGACAGATACCCTTCGCTTTTCAGAGCCAAGTTAAGGAACTCAACTCTATGGTAGCCCAGGGGATCATTAAGCCTGCTGGTGACGACCCCTCGGATTGGTGTCACCCCATGGTAATAGTCGCCAAGAACATTACTGGAGTTCGTATCACCGTCGACTTCACCAAGCTGAATAGCCAAGTTTCCCGCCCGACCCACCCTTCACCGACACCCTTCACCGACACCCTTCACCGCTATACGCAGTGTGGACCCGAAGGCAAGGTACTTTACTACAGCAGATGCCTTATGTGGGTACTGGCAGATGGAACTTGCGGAAGAAGATCAGCACCTCACGACGTTCATCACACCGTACGGCCGATTTCAGCACTGCAGAGGACCTATGGGTTTCGCGGCTACTGGCGATGCTTTCTGCCTCCGTGGTGACATGGCCCTTCAGGGTGTGGCGAACTGTGTCAAGGTCATCGACGACGTGCTCCTATATGACGAGGATTACTCCACGCATCTTGAGCGTATTCACCAGATGCTCACCAGGTGCCGCAAGTACGGGATCACCCTCAACAAGGATAAGTTTGTGGTCGCCGCACCTAGTGTGAACTTCTGTGGGTACACCCTCTCAGGCAAGGGCATCTCGGCTGATCCTGGAAAGGTCAGCGCGATCCGGGACTTCCCAACTCCTGCCAACCTGACCGACCTCCGCTCGTTCATGGGCCTGGTAAACCAGTTGGCTGAGTTCACCCCCGACATCGCCGCTGCAGCACAGCCCCTACGCCCCCTGATGAGCCCCAAGAGAACATTCACCTGGACAGCTGACCATGATGAGGCATTCCGTCGCGTCAAGACAGCTCTCCTTAGCCCACCTGTTCTCGCTTCCTTCGACCCGGCCCTGCCAGTTGTCCTCCAGACTGATGCCTCTCGCCTCTACGGGATTGGATACGCTCTGCTACAGGACCACGGCAATGGACGCCTTCGTCTGGTTCAGTGTGGCTCTCGGTTTCTCACTGACGCCGAGACTCGCTACGCCACCATCGAACTGGAGCTGTTAGCCGCCGTCTGGGCCATGTCCAAATGTAGGTTGTATCTGATCGGCCTACAACACTTCAACCTCATGACGGATCATCGGCCACTCATCCCGATCCTGAACCACTACTCCTTGGATGCGGTCGAGAATCCCCGCCTCCAACGCCTTAAGGAGAAGATCTCGCCCTACCTCTTCACAGCTGTGTGGCGTGCTGGCAAGCTGCTCTGCATCCCTGATGCTTTGTCACGAGCCCCAGTCAGCCACCCCACACCAGAGGACGAGATCGCATGTGCTGATGCTACTGCACACCTCAGGACTGTAGTGACCGTGAACGCCGTCATCTCAGAAGAGTCTCCACCGCAGGACGCCGACAGGACTCTTCAGGAACTCCGAGCCGCGGCAAGAGCGGACCCTTCGTACATCCGTCTACTGAACTGCGTGACCTCGGGATTTCCCTCCAACCGGTACGACTTACACAGCTCTTTACTCCCATACTGGAAGATGCGGGACGACCTCTATGCTGATGGCGATCTCGTCTTGTATGGAGCAAGAGTTGTGGTTCCTGCCGCCCTCCGCCGCCGCACCCTAGCCCACCTGCACGACAGCCACAGGGGTGTGGAAGCTACGAAGCGCCGGGCAAGACAAGCTGTTTTTTGGCCAGGCATCGACTCCGACATCGCTAGTTCCGTTCAAGTCTGCGAGCCATGCCAGGTGCTGCAGCCTAGTCAGCAGCAGGAACCACTCATGAACAACGACAACCCTACGAGACCCTTTGAGTCCGTCTCTGCGGATTTCTTCGTTGTGGCGGGAAAGTCCTTTCTCGTCATCAGCGACCGGCTCTCAGGGTGGCCTGTTGTCGTTCCCTGCGGAGGCAACACTAATGCCTCTCATACAGTACGTATGTTCTGTCGCTACTTCCGGGAAGTTGGTGTCCCTCTCCGCCTGAGGACTGACGGCGGGCCCCACTTCACCAGCAACGACTTCCGGGACTGCATGGAGCGATGGCGAGTTCATCATGTGGTGTCCTCGCCACATTATCCCCAGTCCAATGGACATGCCGAGGCTGCCGTAAAGTCCGTCAAGCATCTCATCCTCAAGACGGCACCCTCAGGCAACATTGACTGTGAGAAGTTTGACCGGGGTTTATTGGAATTGCGGAATACCCCCAACTTCACAGGTCGCTCCCCAGCACAGATGTTATACGGCCACCCACTACGGTCATGTGTCCCTGCCCATCCTGAGTCCTTCTCGAGGGAGTGGCAGGCCAAGACCGAGGACTGCGATCGTCGTGCAACCGCCCGTGCTGACCAGGTAAAGGCACAGTACGATCAGCACGCCCGACCCCTTCCCAGGTTGAGTATCGGGCAAACAGTTCGGGTTCAAGACCCGACGTCTCACCGCTGGGACAAGGTCGGGGTTGTCATGGGCTGCGGCAAGACCAGGGATTACGAGGTCCGTCTCCCTAGTGGTCGGGTATGGTGGCGGAATCGCCGCTTCCTTCGTTCAGTACCGTCCCCTAGTGGTGAACCCCTCCCCCACATCCCTGTGAACCCTTGCTTGGACGAGAAAAGTAAGTCCTCATTCAGTGACCCCCCAGTTTTCCCACGTCACTCTCAAAGGCTCCTGGAAAAAGAGTCCGCTCGAGATTGCACTACGAGCGTGAGGGGGGAGGGAGGTGTAGATATATGAGACGAATATGGCTGTAATATGTAACTCTGTACTATTTACCATTATTGATTCAGGTCTCTGTATTATATGTTTTATAATCATACTCCCTTTTGTCACCAAGCGTTAGTTCAGGCTTTGGGCACATGCGCGCTGTACACGCATGCGCAGATAGAGATACCCAGAGAGATTCCAAGACAGGACGCTGTTTACCCCTGTCTTAACTCCTTTTTGTGTTTGTACCAGAAATAGAACTTACGGACTTGACATCAGTGTGTTTCCTTTACCCCTGAGTGTAAGGACCACCTGAGTATCCCACAGTAGGTAGTAGGCAGCTACCAAACAGGGAGGTACTACCGCCTGGGAAGATATTGGAAGCATAATGTGTTGTCTAATGGTAGACCCTGCTGCCATATGGCATCACAAAAATTGTGACCAAGTTCCAGGTTGCTGATCTGTCTTTCTGCCTCATTTACACAATTGCAGCGTCTCAATTGTTTCTCTTACCATTAACAACACAACATACATAATGCATTTCTCACTACGTGTATTGATTTTTTTTCTTTATACTGTAGTTCTTTATTATTATTATTATTATAATTATTATTATAATTATTATTATTATTATTATTATTATTATTACTAGTGTTATTATTATTATTGTTATCATTATTATTTTATTTTACTTTTTATTTTAAATTTTATTTACTGTGAATAATTATTACATTTCTGCCCCCCCAGGCCCCGATGTGGGTCAAAGACCTGTGCCCGGGTGGGCTAATCCCCATAAAAAAAAGGCAGTTTTTGCTGGGTTCCTATGTAGGGAAGAAGGGGAATGAGCATGCTGATGCTGTGGTGAAAGCAGCTGCTTCTCACCCTGTGGCACATCATTCCCTGGCTCTGATGTGAAGCCAGTAATAAGAGCTGCCATCCGCTCGAGTTGGCAATGCGGGTGGGATGCTGTCGGAGCAAACAAGCTCTGCGGAATCCTGCATTGGGTGTCTGGAGATATCAGGGACTGTCACGCCACTGGGAGACTGGTTTGGCCTGCCTCCATATTGGCCACACACGGCCGACTCATGGTTTTATAATGGAGAGGGCTCCCCCTCTCCATTGTGATAACTGCCTGGTCCCATTGACTGTGTGACTGGGGCACTCCGGTGGAGTGCCCCAGTATCAGAGAGCTTTGTAGTAACCACCTCTCCCAATGCCGGGGGAAAGATGGGTCTTGCCATCTTTCTTTGGTGCTGGGGGGGGGGGACTCTCGTGGAGGAAGCCGGTCTTCTACACAAGCTTTGAGTTTTATCTATTAATGTTGAAATGTTGTTGTTTTATTCAAAATTTCTATGCAATTTGTTACTTATGTTTTTTACCTGGGCATTATTTAATTTTATACTTTTTAACCGTGATTTTAATTCAAAGACAAATAACCTAAGCTGTTGCATCCCCAGGGATGTAATTACCACAATTAATCAATCAACCTGTATATATAATGGTTATGGTGTAGTGTATTGATCAGTGATCCTCCCCACCCTGTTGTATGGCAGTGAGACATGGTTCACATACAGGAGGCACCTGAAGGCACTTTAAAAATTTCACCAACGTAATCTACGTTCCATCCTCCGAGTTTGCTGGGAAGACAAGAGAACAAATGTCAGTATTCTCGCTGACACCAACTGTAGGAGCATTGAGGCTACCATTATCCATGAACAACTATGGTGGACTGGCCATGTTACCTGCATGGACGACAGTAGACTGCCAAAGCAGCAACTTTACACTCACCAAACAAATGGTAAATGTTACATTGGCTGGTAAAGGTATAAGGATTTTTTTTTTTTTTACGGGAATTAGCCTACCCGGGCACAGGTCAAACGACCCACAACGGAGCCTCGAGGGCGAAAAAAAAGAACAGAAAGAAATTGAAAGATGCCGGAAAACCAGCTTTTTAGAGTGAGACAGATTGTAAGAGCATGGAAACACAGAAGAAGGCAGAGCATTCCACAGTTTGGCTGTGTGAGGAAAGAAGGAGGTACTATAACGGGTTATTCTCGTGTGACCGACATCCACAGAGAAATGGTGGGCACCGCGGGCAAGACGTGTGTTAAGAACCCACGGCCTTGCCGGCGGTACACAGGATGCCAAATCCACTGAACATTGCCCGTTAAAGTACCTGTAAAAGAGAGAGAGTGAAGCAACATTGCGGAGAAGAGAAAGGGGGGAGAGATTGTCAACTAAAGGAGGAGAGTTAATAAGACGAAATGCCTTTGATTCCACCCTATCTAATAGTTGGACAGAAGAAGAGCCACCCCAGATATGAGAGCAGTACTCCAAGTTAGGACGAATGAATCCCTTATATACTTGGAGCAACTGCTCAGGAGTGAAGTAGCTGCGGCATCTGTACAGCATTCCCAACTTTCGGGAGGCAGCTTTAGTTATACTAAGGATGTGTGATTTCCAGGACATATTGGAGGAAATGGTGAGGCCTAACATATTTATTTCAGAATTTGGGAGGATGATAGCGTCCTGAAATGTAATTGGTGGGAGATCGTCTACTTTACAAAGTGTAATTGGTAAATATTGAGTTTTGTTACTATTGAACTTAACCAAGTTTGTATCTCCCCATTCAGAGATGCTGCACAGATCCGCGTTGATAGAAGTAATGATATCAGTTCTAGAAACAGATCTAGTTTGAGAGTTAGGAGGAAGGGGAAAATGTGAGGAAGAGTGAAGAGTAGAATCATCGGCGTAAGAATGGATAGAATTAGTTGTAGTGTGAAGTAAATCATTGATAAAAAGAAGAAAGAGAGTTGGTGAAAGAACAGAACCCTGTGGGACGCCACTATTGGTAGAGAAAGAGCGAGAAATCGATCCCTCGACAACAACTGCCATGGATCGATTCTCAAGGAAGCTAGACATGAGAGAACAAAGTGGGGGAGAGAAACCAAAAGAGGGAAGTTTAGATAGCAAAGACTTGTGCCATACCCTGTCAAATGCTTTGGAGATGTCGAGGGCCACAACAAAAGTTTCCCCATAATCCCTAAGAGAGGATGACCAAAGATGGGTGCAATAGGAGAGCAGATCACCAGTAGATCTCGCCTGGCGAAAGCCATACTGGTGATCCGACAAAAGAGAAAGGTGTTCAAGGTGACAGAGAAAATGGGAGTTCAAGATAGTTTCGAAAATCTTAGAGAGGGATGAAGTTAGGGCAATGGGGCGATAGTTAGAGGGATTAGAATGGTCACCCTTCTTCGGGATGGGCTGAACCAAGGCATGCTTCCAAGAAGAAGGAAAAGTTTTGGTTTTGAGGCAAAGGCGAAAGAGGCGAGCAAGCACAGGGGCCAGGGCTTCAGCACACTCCCTCAGAACACGAGGGGTTATTCCGTCCGGTCCATGCGCCTTACTCACATCCAACCTGGATAACATACGGGCAACCCTGCGAGTGGAGATTATAGGAAAGTGCATAGGTTCAGTAGGAGGTGCAGGGGTAGGAGGGGTAGAGTGGGACGGAAGAGGGGAGGAAAAGAAGGCGTGCAGAAGTTGTAACAGATGTTTTTAGCTAAGGACCAGAAGGATTTACTAGAGGAAGAATTAGTCAGGACAGCAGTCTTTCTTTTAATAAAATTCCGCTTGGCCCTACGAAGAATAGCCTTACAACGATTCCTAGAAGTAATGAAAGAGGTGTGGGTAATAGGAGAAGGAGATAGTTTCATAGCTCGATATGCCCTATCTCTCACCCTGCAAGCAAGAGAGCAGGAGCGATCAAACCATGATTGTAATGTGAAAGTTTTGGTAGAAGATGGGATAAATGCACACATACCGCCCTGTATAACCCCAGCAACGCTGTCAGTACATACTGAGGCATCCCGAGCGGAAAAGCAACATTCGTCCCAAGGAAAGTCGGTGAAGAATTCTCGCAAGGATTGCCAGCTTGCCCTCCGATAGTGCCATAGCTGACGTTTAGAGGGGGGTGGGGGAGGTGGTCGTGCCCAGTTTGATTTAATAGTAATAAGGTTGTGATCAGAAGACCCTAAGGGGGCAAAAATTGAGTATGAATAGTGTGAGGGGTTAGAGGTAAGACAAAGATCAAGAATGTTAGCAAGTTGATCGTGTCGATCAGGAATGCGTGTAGGGTGTTTGATTATTTGTTCCAAATCATTAAGTAAGGAAAAAGAGAGTGCCTCAGCTCCACCTGGGTCATCCCTTGCAGAGCCAAGCCACTCTCTGTGATGTACATTGAAATCCCCTAGGTAGAGGATCTCGGTGTAGGTGTGTGTGGAAAGCAACGACTCATGGCAAGAAGTGAGATAGTCAAAGAGTTCGAAATCGTTGGTAGAGTTGGGAGAACAGTATAGGAAACAAAGAAAAATAGTCACAGTAGGTAGAGATATTTTGAGCCAGATGACATCATAAAGGGGAGATTCAAGATCCGTGAGTCGGGCTATAGGTGTACGTGTGTTGCAGTAGGCGCATACACCTCCCTTAGAACGGAAGTAGGTATAAAGGTTGTAGTTAGAGACTTGAAAAGGTTTGGGTGAAGCTGCTTTGGTCAGTTGAAGTTCGGAGAATAGTAAGAGATCGGGGGAAGAGGTTAATAGATGGTGCTCCACAGAAGAAAAATTGGATCTCAGTCCGCGAATGTTGGAAAAATGAAGTGTGAAAAAAGCCGATCCTCCAGCAACCGTGGTGGCGTCAGTTGAGGATAGTCTAAAGACAAACCTGAAAAAGTGCTAAATCGACCCCTTCACCTGGGAGACAATCACTCCATATAGTAATGCTTAGAAGTGCATACTGAGGCAGACAAGGGCCAGTGCCGGAGAGGTGCTGCCGCCATCCCTCCCGCACTAGATGTAGCCCTCCACACATGCAACATATGTCAAATGCATCAGCCTCTTGAGTCACCTCAGATCTCACCAACGAAGGCGACATCTTTAACAACTCATATTATTGTATCATGGCTAGATGATCATATTGTACTCGATTCCGAGTGTTAACAACGTTGTGTGTGTGTGTGTGTGTGTGTGTGTGTGTGTGTGTGTGTGTGTGTGTGTGTGTGTGTGTGTGTGTGTGTGTGTGTGTGCTCTCTTTCCCTCAGTTGAGTCAGAGTGACTTGCTACCTAATGAACACTGTTCAGAATATGTTATGAAAGATGAACGCGAGAGAACTGATCCTGGTTCACTGTCAACATGATTTACATGATTACAGTGAAGCCAGAGGACAGGTTTCACCACTGTTGTATCAGAGGACAGGTGTCACCACTGTTGTACCAGAAAACAGGTGTCACCACTGTTGTACCAGAGGACAGGTGTCACCACTGTTGTACCAGAGGACAGGTGTCAATACAGTCATACCAGAGAACAGGTGTTATAACGGTTGTACCAGAGGACAGGTGTCACCATTGTTGTACAGAGAACAGGTGTCAATACAGTCATACCAGAGAACAGGTGTTATAACGGTTGTACCAGAGGACAGGTGTCACCATTGTTGTACCAGAGAACAGGTGTCATCACTGTTGTACCAGAGAACAGGTGTCACCACTGTTGTACCAGAGGACAGGTGTCATCACTGTTGTACCAGACAGGTGGCACCACTGTTGTACCAGAGGACAGATGTCACCACTGTTGTACCAGAGAACAGGTGTCATCACTGTTGTACCAGAAGACAGGTGTCATCACTGTTGTACCAGAGGACAGGTGTCACCACTGTTGTACCAGAGGACAGGTGTCACCACTGTTGTACCAGACTGGTACAAGTGTCATCATTGTTGTACCAGAGGACAGGTGTCACCACTGTTGTACCAGAGAACAGGTGTCATCACTGTTGTACCAGAGGACAGGTGTCACCCCTGTTGTACCAGAGAACAGGTGTCATCACTGCTGTACCAGAGGACAGGTGTCACCACTGTTGTACCAGAGGACAGGTGTCAATACAGTCATACCAGAAAACAGGTGTTATAACGGTTGTACCAGAGGACAGGTGTCACCATTGTTGTACCAGAGAACAGGTGCCAATCCAGCCATACCATAGAACAGGTGTTATAACGGTTGTACTAGAGGACAGGTGTCACCAGTGTACCAGAGAACAGGTGTCAATACAGTCATACCAGAGAACAGGTGTTATGACGGTTGTACCAGAGGACAGGTGTCACCATTGTTGTACCAGAGAACAGGTGTCATCACTGTTGTACCAGAGAACAGGTGTCACCACTGTTGTACCAGAGGACAGGTGTCATCACTGTTGTACCAGACAGGTGGCACCACTGTTGTACCAGAGGACAGATGTCACCACTGTTGTACCAGAGAACAGGTGTCATCACTGTTGTACCAGAAGACAGGTGTCATCACTGTTGTACCAGAGGACAGGTGTCACCACTGTTGTACCAGAGGACAGGTGTCACCACTTTTGTACCAGATAACAGGTGTCACCACTGTTGTACCAGAGGACAAGTGTCATCATTGTTGTACCAGAGGACAGGTGTCACCACTGTTGTACCAGAGAACTGGTGTCATCACTGTTGTACCAGAGGACAGGTGTCACCCCTGTTGTACCAGAGAACAGGTGTCATCACTGCTGTACCAGAGGAGAGGTGTCACCACTATTGTACCAGAGGACAGGTGTCACCACTGTTGTACCAGAGGACAGGTGTCACCACTGTTGTACCAGAGGACAGGTGTCATCACTGTTGTACTTGAAGACAGGTATCACCATTGTTTTGACATTTACCATCTAGTAAAATCTGCTATAGCCTGAAGCATGTAAGCAGACTCCAGAGGTGCATGACTACTTCTCCTGTAACCTCCCCAAACATGAGGTGATGACTACTGGCAGAAGAAGCCCCAGGACGTGCTACATTAGGGTGGAAGTTAGTTGACTGCGTTTATGTGATGAGAGCAGGAAATGGACCGACAGGTGTGTGGAGGTTGGATGTTAATTATGTAAACGCAATCCCAGATGACATATCTTCAAGGTGTTCAAGACACAACCACACACCAGCACAAATTATTCCTGTGGATTTTAGAGGTATAGAACAATACACCTGAACCACTCATCACGTTTCCACACTTAATGAACTACTAATTACTTCCGGATCGGCTTTAAGCAGATCAGATGCCCTGTCCTCTTGGCATTCTAAGTATATGTTGTAAAGCAATTAACTCAGTCCAGAAATCCAGGCAGTAACATAACCTTCAGGTGTGCACTGGCCATTTTTTTTTACTGGAATTAGCCCACCTGGGCACAGGTCACTGACCCACATCAGGGCCTAGGGGGCGAAAATGTAATAATAATAATAATAAAAATAAAGAACCATAAAGAAATGCAAAAATTAAAACAAAATCAAGAGTGAGAAACAATACAGTACAGTCGGCCCTTCACATACGCGGGTTTAGCATTCACGGATTCGCAAATACGCGGATTGCCCCGCCAGAGGAATATTCTGTACATTGAAGTAATTGAAGTACATTCAAATCGCGCGCCATTCAACTCGCGCGCGGCACCGAACACGGGACACCGCCCGCTCCCGCAACCTCACACACACACTCATAGCTCTCCCTCACTCAGTCAGTCTCGCTGTAACCACACTTGTGTTGACATCAGCATTGTAGTTGCAAAAATATTACATTTCCGTGAATGTATTATATAAAGCACAGTATGAATAGAATATCACTAATACAGTATTACCCCGCCTAACGCGGTTTCACTTAACGCGTTTTATCATATACGCGGTGCCTCGCCAGAGCTGAACTTTCACTTAACACGGATTTTTTCCACATATACGCGGTGAGTGTCCGGCTCGAGACGCTATTTTTAGATTTGCCCCACCCTGCCTGACTGCCTGTTTTAGCTCATAAAATTCATACAAATTACCCGGCCAGAATATAATTTACATTGCTGGAATTCTTATAATTTGGTGATCATTTTGAATATAAACATCATATTTTTGCATTAGACATACAAATTTTAGATAAAAAATTTTCTCAAATTAACTATGTTATCTTTTGTGCAAAATATATGACATTTATATTCAAAATATTCCTGGTCTTACAAGGAATCCAGCAATGTCAATTATATTATCCTAACTTTAGTTTGAGGTATTATTTATTAAAATTTAGTGGTTATCCCACACATCTCCTTGGGACGGTTGGTGGGGGGTGGGGGGGAGGGAGGGACCGACCGACCATCTGTTACCCCGTGAAGAATTATTTTTGTTTTTATTAACTGAAGATATTTGTTTTAGCTCATAAAATTCATACAAATTACCCGGTCTGAATATAATTTACATTGCTGGAATTCTTATAATTTGATGATCATTTTGAATATAAACATCATATTTTTGCATTAGACATACAAATTTTAGATAAAAATTTTTCTCAAATTAACTATGTTATCTTTTGTGCAAAATATATGACATTTATATTCAAAATATTCCTGGTCTTACAAGGAATCCAGCAATGTCAATTATATTATCCTAACTTTAATCTGAGGTATTATTTAATACTAAATGTTAAAAACCCTGGAAGGGAGGATTGGTGGGGGGTGGGGGGGAGGGTTGGGACTGACCGCGCGGTTGGAAGAGGGGGGGAGGCAAGGTGGGGTACTTTGATTGACAGATAGTGTCGTGAAGATTATTTTTTTTTTATTAACTGAAGATATTTGTTTTAGCTCATAAAATTCATACAAATTACCCGGTCAGAATATAATTTACATTGCTGGAATTCTTATAATTTGGTGATCATTTTGAATATAAACATCATATATTTTGCATTAAACATACAAATTTTAGATAAAATTTTTTCTCTAGGTAACTATGTTATCTTTTGTGCAAAATATATGACATTTATATTCAAAATATTCCTGGTCTTACAAGGAATCCAGCAATGTCAATTGTATTATCCTAACTTTAGTTTGAGGTATTATTTATTAAAATTTAGTGGTTTTCCCCCAAAAATTTCTCTGAGAGGGAAGAGCCGGCAGTGTAGTGTGAGAGGGGGAGGGAGTTGAGTCCATTATTTGAATGGACATTAACTTGGCGACTGTATTTCTCTATTTCTCTTAAGTATTAATTGTGTGCATGTACCATCATAAAATTAAGATGTTATTTTTACTACAACATAGGTATGTGCCTTCAAAAAGTGGAGTTTGGGGGTCGGGCCGGTTTCTATTGGAATTAATCCCATATGTTCTGTTGTTCACTTAACGCGGATTTCACTTAACGCGGGACCCTCTGGGTTCAATTGACCGCGTTAAGTGGGGTACAACTGTATAAGAGTATTTTAACCGAAAACTACTAAAAAAAACGAGTAACATCTCTTGAACATCGGAAAGTTAGGTAAAGTCTCTTGTTTTCGTCATGTATTTTATCGTAATTTACATTGAAATACATCACGTTTCAGCAAAAGTACTATTTATTTCTGAGAATATGGAAATGTAATATTTTGCTGAAATGACGTACGTATTAGTGGAAAGTGACGAAAGCAATGACTCGCTTTCTTTCGCTCAAAAGATGTTACCGTAATCGCTTTTCGAATGGTTTTCAGTTAAAAAACTGTTGTATTACAATAATATTCTATCCTAATTCACTTGTGATGCAACAGTTTTTTAACTGAAAACCATTCGAAAAGGTATTAGATGTTTGGACCCATATTCTAGAACGGGGTGGTAATATCGACAATATTTACCTAGATTTTGCCAAGGCTTTCGACAGTGTACCCCACGAAAGGCTGAAAATCAAACTGGAAGGGTACGGAATTCGGGGAAATGTCCTAGCGTGGATAGAAGACTTTCTACATGACCGCAAGCAGTGTGTGGTGATTAATGGCACGAAATCGTCATCTGTACCTGTAACAAGTGGGGTACCGCAGGGTAGTGTATTGGGCCCGCTGTTGTTTGTTTGTTTCATAAATGACATGCCTGACGTTGTACACTCCTCCATACAAATGTTTGCCGATGATGGCAAGTTATTTCGGGAAATTAAGAACCAAGCGGACTGTGAAGAGCTACAGAAGGACCTCTGTGGGCTCCAGGAATGGTCGAAGAAATGGCTGCTGAGATTCAATGTCACGAAGTGTAAGAGGATGCACCTGGGGCGTACCAACGGTAAGGAGGCGTATCATATGTCCCAACGGGATGAAGAAAATGCACTAGTTGAGACTGTGTGTGAGAAGGACCTAGGTGTGTATGTTGACAATGAGCTGAAGTTCTCGGGCCATTGTGAGAAGAAGGTAAATCAGGCAAATAAATTATTGGGTCTTATAAGGTCGTTCAGATATCTAGACGGTCCGTCCCTCGTGACGATCTTCAGGAGTGAAGTGCTTCCCCATCTGGAGTACTGTCACCCCATCTGGTCCCCGAGATATGCTAGGGACTGTCAGTTGGTTGAAAATGTTCAAAGGAGGGCCACCAAACTGGTGCCTGCACTTCGGCACCTCAGCTACCCTGAGAGATTGGAGCGCCTGAACTTGCCTAGCTTATACTACAGACGGGCAAGGGGGGGACCTAGATGAGGTGTATAAGCATCTCAGGGGGCACTACTCAGTTGAGTGTCCTTACTTGGAGCTGGCGGACGCTCGCCCCACAAGGGGTCACAGCTCAAGATTGAAGAAGCCGCAAGTCCAGTAAACCGTGAGGGCAAACTTTTTCGGAGTGAGGGTTGTAAACTCTTGGAACAATCTACCAGAAAGTGTTGTGACGGCACGGAGTGTGAGCTCTTTCAAGAGAAGACTTGACCAACACTGGAGCGGGTTCAGGTACGTTCAGGAGCCGGTGCATGCCCAGTATTTGCCAACAGTGCGTGACAGACACGTGACCGATCGCCCGGGCGGCTAGCGAGCCGATCTTTTGGTGAAGAAGATAAATGAAAAGGAAAAGTAATCAGAGACGTGACCGATCGCCCAAGCGGCTAACAAGCCGATCAGTGGCGAAGAGGATAAAAACCAAAAACTAAAAAAACATCTTTTGAACGAAAGAAAGCGAAAGTCATTGTTTTCGTCACGATTTTGTCCCACATTCCACTGTAATACTTACGTCATTTCAGCAAAAAATTTTCATTTCTGTGAATGTAGTATATCAAGCACAGTATGAATATAATATCATTGTAATATAACAGTATTTTAACCGAAAACTATTAAAAAAACGAGTAACATATCTTGAACATTGGAAGGTTAGGTGAAGTCTTTTGTTTTCGTCATGTATTTTATCCTATTTTACATTGAAATACATCACGTTTCAGCAAAATTACTATTTATTTCCAAGAATATATTCATTCAGGCGCAGTTTAGGTAAAATATACGTGTGATGTAACATTTTTTTAATTGAAAACGATTCGAAAAACACGTACCCTCTAGCCCTGTTCAAGGAGAGGACTGGGAGAAGCTGTTTGGTGCTGCAGACGATGGCAAGGAAAATGATTTGGATGGATTTTAATGAAAATATTCAGAAATATGGTATCGTAGTATTTATTCAAGTCAATTAGGATAGAATATTATTGTAATACAACAGTAGTGACGATGTGGAGGAGGCGGAGGGTTAGAGCGGGGACGAGGCGGAGGGATAGAGCGGGGACGAGGCGGAGGGATAGAGCGGGGACGAGGCGGAGGGATAGAGCGGGGACGAGGCGGAGGGATAGAGCGGGGAGGAGGTGACTGGCGGGAGCAGGGACGAGTGGAGATGCCAGCCAGTACATTACGGGTGTATTAATTGTTTTTATAGCTATTTTTGCATTTTAATGTTAAATACTGTACATTACGTTTCAACAAAACTACCATTTATTTCTGAGAACATGGAAATGTAATATTTTTGCTGAAATGATGTACGTTGTAGGAATTCGTGGTATAATGTTGTCTAGCACTCAGGATGGATGGAAACTCTAAGGTGGTTTTCTTGTATAATATAAGTTATATGATAGACAGTCTGGTGC
Organism: Homarus americanus; assembly: GCF_018991925.1. Lineage (NCBI taxonomy): Eukaryota > Metazoa > Arthropoda > Malacostraca > Decapoda > Nephropidae > Homarus > Homarus americanus. The sequence goes on from NW_024756914.1 coordinate 8,896,169, forward strand.
TGGAGGTGCCGTGTGGTGAGGAGCTGCTCGGTAGAGACGTTCGGTGAGTAGCGTGTTGAAGGAGGTAGATGTGCAGGAGCTTCGTTAGAGAAGATGTTGCCTGTTGCTGGCCTCCTGGTTGAATGAATGCTGGACAGCGAGGAGCTTGCTGGAGTAGGTGTTGCGTGTTCAAGAAGAATGGCCAGAATGAATCTCAATGGAGAGACAGAGCTTATATACCCAGCAGCCGTGAGTCATCTATGAGTCATGTTGGGAAAACCCGAGAAAGTCGCCGGTCTTTGGTTCCGTTGCTAAGATACGGTAACATCTGGTGTCGCCGCTCGCTTGGTTGCTAGGGAAGGTGGTAGCAGCTGGTGACGCCGCTACGCAGTTGTAGGGGAGAAGTCCACTACAATACTCCCCCTTCCCTCCAGGCGGTGTAGGAGACTTGTTGTCTGTAGAGTTGCTTAGCACATGTGAGGCAGACCGGGTGGTGCATGCCTCATGTGAGACAGCGGCGATGGCGTGAATGAGCCGATCGCTGAATACAACTGTCTAGATACACACTATCTGTGGGAGAAGGGAGAAAAAGGGTGTGTGGAGGCGATGAATGTTGTGTGCTTCCCTCACGGCAGGTACTGAGTCGTCAGATGCGCCTGCTGGGGTGTGTGGGCCTGGGTCAGGAGCAGGGGCTGCGTCACCAGAAGCGGATTAGGGCTCGTGACAGCAGCTGGGTCCACGACAGCAGCAGGGTGCAGGACATTAGCAGGGAGTACCTGAGGGAGAAAAGAGGGGTGTGTGGGTCCGCACTCAGGAACAGAGGCCGCGTCAGGGGCGGCAGGGGTTACTGCTGGGCCGGGGTCGGCGTCTGAGGCAGGACGGGTGTGCTGGGGTCGTCAGGATGTGGTGCTTGGGGCAGGAAGGGAGCTGGTGTCTGCTTAGAGTAACAGAGCTGCTTCTGTGTGGATAAGCCATTCTTCTATGCTGCTTGAAGACCGGGAGCGTGATCAGTTTCTCCTCCATCCTGTGTGAGTGCTAATCTCCGGGAGTCACCATTTGTAGGTATTCGTGGTATAATGTTGTCTAGCACTCAGGATGGATGGAAACTCTAAGGTGGTTTTCTTGTATAATATAAGTTATATGATAGACAGTCTGGTGCTGGAGGTGCCGTGTGGTGAGGAGCTGCTCAGTAGAGACGTTCGGTGAGTAGTGTGTTGAAGGAGGTAGATGTGCTGGAGCTTCGTTAGAGAAGATGTTGCCTGTTGCTGGCCTCCTGGTTGAATGAATGCTGGACAGCGAGGAACTTGCTGGAGTAGGTGTTGCGTGTTCAAGAAGAATGGCCAGAATGAATCTCAATGGAGAGACAGAGCTTATATACCCAGCAGCCGTGAGTCATCTATGAGTCATGTTGGGAAAACCCGAGAAAGTCGCCGGTCTTTGGTTCCGTTGCTAAGATACGGTAACATCTGGTGTCGCCGCTCGCTTGGTTGCTAGGGAAGATGGTAGCAGCTGGTGACGCCGCTACGCAGTTGTAGGGGAGAAGTCCACTACAACGTATTGCAGTGGAAAGTGACGAAAGCAATGACTTTCGCTTTCTTTCGTTCAAAAGATGTTACCGTAATCGCTTTTCGAATGGTTTTCAGTTGTGGGATTATAAGGCTAATGATAGGATAGAATATTATTGTAATACAGTACGATTACAACAATTTTTTAACTGAAAACCATTCGAAAAGCCATTACGATAAAATATTTTGAACAACGAAAGAAAGCGAAAGTCTTTCCTCATGATTTTATCCCACTTCCCACTATAATATGTACGTCATTCCAGCAAAAATATTACATTTCCATATTTATTTCTGAGAATATATTCATTCAGTCACAGTCAAGGTAAAATATACTTGTGATGTAATATTTTAATGAAAATCCAGTATCGTAGTTTTCTCTTGTTTCAAATTTAATTAACAAAGATTGATGTTTCAAATGTAATGAACAAAAATTTATGTCCAGTATCTATAAATTAACTTAAATAAATGAATACTTTGTTTTACATCGTCCTGTGCTACCATACCATGGATTTGGCTACTTTGGGCTCCCAAGAGATCTGCCCTGGCAACTGTACCGACACTCACAGCTGGTGGTGTGTTGGTGCATCGTTTCCATTGTTTACTGGTAGTTACTGGTAAATATTTTTCAACCTAACGAAACTATTACCCGTTTAGAGGTCAACCCCCAATTTTTGCCAAATAATTTGGTCTTAAAAACTCGAACTACACACAGGTACAGTATATACGGTAAATAAGGACATGGGGGGCCAGGGATTTTTTAGGGGGGTGGGGGGGCAGCAATAGTACACGGATTTTTAACATTCACGGGTATATCTGTTACCTAACCCCCGTGAATGTTAAGGGCCGACTGTATATGCATGTTGTGTTCAATAGTAAGAGAAACAATTGAGACCCTGCAATTGTGTGTAAATAAGGCAGAAAGTCAGATTAGCAACTTGGGACTTGGTCACAAGTTGGTGGTGTGATGTACAGTATTCATTAATTCTCAGCAGGAAGAATCGGCCGACGTGGATAGCCAGACGTCACGTTGGCCGATTCTTCCTGCTGAGAATTAATGAATACTGTACATCACACCACCGCTGCCACTAATTACACAACCTGATTGGTAGGTTTCTTCCTATACTAACACTGAATGATAAATTAAATCACTATCACCACTGTTACCACTACAAATACCTTGCCCACCATCATCACCGTCATTACTACCTCTACTATCACATTGAGTCAAGTAATTACTTTGAGGTGGATATCTCCCCTACAACTGCCGTTTGTCACTGACTAGCCGACCCTCTTCGAATTCCCCAGTTTACGCCTCGTGGTCTAACGTCGCCAACCGGCACCGCCTAACAAAGCGGAGGTCAACTATCGAGCCACGCCTACCCTCGCTATATAAGACCTCACCTGGCCGTGACCTGCCCTTCTCTCTACCTACAGCCACCAGCAAGCAACACATCCTCTTCTCCTGCCTGATGGCTCTCTCTCTCGCTGGCGACTTTGGCGCCCCACAAGCTGCATGTCCTCCTCTCAGCAAGTTCCTCACCAACCAGCTCTCTCTACTCCACGCTTGTATCCACGCTGCCACTTCCCAGCACCAAGCTGCATTGTACATCCAATACAATATGTACACAGAGAGCAAATTGTGAGTTTCCTTTCTCCAACCCATCCTGAGTGTGAACCAACATCTCAAAACCCCACAACTTCACAATAGTCACAAAAATAGGCACTTATTTTGGTGCACCCAGGTATTGTATAATTAAGTGACCTTGTTGAAGGTTACAAGTGTTCCCTGAAGAATGCAGTGATGGGTAGGAAACACCGGGTAACACTGAAGTCCGTTTATTAAGGGATAGGAGAAATACAAGTGGTGACTAGCGTGTGCCATGCACGGCTCACACAGTCAGACTGAGACTGCCTTGCCATATGGCAGCCTCGGGGCAATGTTGCCACATAACACGTGCAGTGTTGCCACGTAATTATATACATAGATGCTACTCGGCACAGTAGCTTATATACAAGGTTGCTACTCAGCACAGTAGCATAGATACATAACCTACACTTGTGTCATGAGATGCTCTCCAAGTAGTAGACGCGTCACTGTGTACCGGTCCAGGAACAAGAGCAGTCGTCATTGTACACACACAGTCACTACATGGACGAGGCCGCACGTTCCCGTCTCCCACCATCACTACCCTACCTACTACAGTATCACCATACAATACAAGTGAGTGTCTTGTTCATAACTAATTTATAATTACTCTCTTACCTCCTGTAGTTACGCCATCATTCATTTTTCATTCTTGGCACCACCTGAAGATAAGTCCCTTTAGCTTATTTCACCTGAAGATTACACACCCTAAGTCCCAAATGCCACTTTTTTTTTTTTTCTTTTTTTTTAACAAGATTAGCCCACAGATTTTACAGATTGTCCACGAGGGGGCTAGTTTATTGGGCACCACCTTGCATCCTGTGCAAGGTGAAGCGCAGAAGCGTTTACAGTGCCCAGCTGGGAAGCATGCGGAGTTCATGCTTGCCTTTATGATTCATGCATTAAGGGCGTAAAAGGCCTGAAGGGTCATGGGTTTTGTCAGCAAGTTACATAAAGTGACAATGATGAGTGTGTGGGGGGAAAATTCCCGGTACAATTTATCTGTTTATGGCAAAGTGTGGCAGGTCCCTAATAATGTCAAGTGCCAGGCCTGTCACTAGGAGGAGGGATATCTTGTCAGGGAGGGAAGAGGTGCCACCCCTGTAGGGGGAGGTCATAGGGCAAATGAGGATGTGGTGAAAGAGGGTGTGAGAGTCTGTTGACCACAAAGTTTACAAACAGTGCGGCCAGGCTCAGGGTTGCCAATGTACTAGGCGTGGCGAAGCACAGTGGGGGTGGAGGTGATATGGTGTGGTGGGGCAGGTACAGTAGGGGTGGAGGGAGGCACATAGGCATTGACAACATTGAGGGACACACCTTTTAGTGTTATTGTGATGGTAGGGTGTGTCATAGGAGGGAAGATCAGCTAAAACTAATGGCCCATCACTTTTTTGGTAGATTTTAGTGTATATAAACAGAAAATAATTTCAGTTTCAATATTTTGCAACCTTTTGCTAGGTAAATTTTAGCGTGAAATTTATCGAAAATCTAACGTACAGCTGCATTAGTGCATTACAATTAAATAGTGAACATTGCTTTCTGACTTCATTCTTTAACAACCCAACTAACAATATTTTTTTCTGTTTCAGATTCTGATGCATTTATAAGTTGATAATATTTGCGATGGCTGCTTGTGTCAGAACGAGGAACAAAAAATCCAGCCATCTCAGTCACTATCTTGGGTCTGGGAGAGAGCTCCTGAAGTCGGAGTTGCTTACATTGAGAGATGCTTTGAGATACGGTGTTTTAATCAGGCAAATCAGTGAAAAGAACCAAAGTTAGTAACTTACACAAACAAAGACAGCTACAGTGATATGACCACAAGCTGCTCCTAAGTAATAGTACACTCTGGCTAACGCTCAGTTCAAGCCTCCAGTCATAACAAGTCAGAAGAAGATTAGTGAGAGACTGCTAGCCAGTTGGGAAAAGGCAAGAGATATATCTCTTGGGAGAGGAAAACTTGCAGTTAAGGACAGCTTTGCCAAGCAACTGGACCAGTTATTTGACATAATTACTTGCAAGTGCCCAATTGTTCTCTGTCCTGAGTTTGGATGTGATCGTGACTGTAAATCCGAGGCCCACATCTCCTGTATTTGCAAGCGTGAACTGAAGATTCCTGTGATCGAACTGGCATTTCTCAAAGCACAGAGAGAGAAGACTGGCAGTATAGGGGCTCTCATGATTTCTAGCTAAGATATTCCGGAGTCCAAGAGACAGGAGGCTGCCACAGAGAGACAGAAGAGGAGAAGAGTTGCCGAGGAAAAGAGACTTGAGAAGGCCCAGGTGAGGCAAAAGGCCGATGATTGAGCCAAGCTGATCTAGAGTTTAATGACTTCCCCATGGCTGAACTGAGGCGGACCAGGAGAATGGTGACTTTGTCCCTAACCCAGAAAATAATGATCCCAAACCTTCCAGGCATAAGATTCGAAATAGGAAAGATATCCCGAGCATAGCTCTGGCCAGCATGCGACACCACACTGGTCTCTGAGAAACTGCAGAGATAGCAACAGCTGCCTGGATTGACGGTGGTTTGATAACACCCGATGATGTTCACCTGGTGATAGATCATAACAAAGTAAGGAGAGCTCAGGAGAAACTTGTCAGTAACCTAGAAGAGGAGTTTGATAAGGGGATAAGAGAAAATGGAATCAATTGCTTGTTCTTTGATGGGAGAAGGGATGACACTAAAGTGTTCATCAAAGTTGGAGATTCTGACAAGTTGTTCCCTGCCATGGTGAAGGAGGAACACTGCTCCTGCTGCAGTGAACCAGGAGGGAAGTATTTGTGGCATTTCACTCAAGAGAAAGATGACATCAGGAAACCAGCTGAGATAGTGGCAGATAACATTGTGAACTGGCTCAGAGAGAGGAACGTAGACCAGACCCTGCAGGCCATTGGAGGGGACAGCACCAAATAATGGAACACAGGGTGGCAAGGGGGTCATACAGTGGACAGGAGCGGAAGATTGGGAGGAAGCTGGTCTGACGGTTTCGTGACTTCCACACCAACGAGCTGCTACTCAGACATCTGATCCAGGAGCTGATGGCAAGACTCTTTCAAACAACAGATGGTCTGTCCTCTTGGCAAGATGCTGACTCTGCCACTGAGTTAGAAATAAACTGAGCTTGAAAAATCACAGTTGGCCCTCCACTCGCTGAGCTTGCACATACTGTCATTGACGACCTGAGTACTGACCAGTACTATGGTTACATGATTTGCAGTGCCATCAAAACTGGGGTCATGCCTCTGATAGACTGCTTACCTGCAGATAGGGTCCAGTCTCACATTCTAGGTGTATTCACAACGGCCTCAGGTTCCCCTTGCAGAACTTGGGGTCGCCCATCATAAACTGAAAGGGAACCAGCTTCACAACCTGGGACTTATTGTCCAATTCATCGTGAGTGTCTACTTGCCAAATTGGTTCAACACCAAGGTCAAGTCATCGTTCTCCGAAGGTCCGAGGCATGTTCTCTTCCAGTTTGAGCTCCTGAGGAGTCAGCCAAGGAAGGTTGTTCAGATTGTGGAGCAGACTGTGAGGAGATCTTCCTGGTATGCTCAACCCTGAGGCAGTTCTGCAGACAATGCTCTGCAGTAAGGATGAGGAGGAGAGAAGAGTGGCAGTCAAAAAGATCTTGGATATGAGATTTATGAGAGGATCTGGGCATGACGAATCAGTTGGTGATGATTCCTTCAGGGTCAGGAAGACTCCTGAAGTCAATCTAGGTGCCAAGACCTTCACTGATCTCATAGATCTGGATAACATCCAGGCTGGCAGTGAGCCCCCTCTTACCTGCAGCCTCACCAATGTTCAAGTCAGGAGCTTTCCCTGGACAACCCCATGCATGTCCCTGCCTGGCCTCGCACACCCAGGAGTATAGAGCGCTGTACAGCAAGTGAGCGAGGCCAGCAGCTCACGCGTGGTACAGCCAGGAGAGAGGGAAGGCCAGCATCCTCGAGGCTCAGGTGGTCAGCAGGGAGGTGATGAGTAGAAACATAGCAAAGAAAGACATTTTCTATGTGGTGTGCAAGCCACGTCGTAGTAGTAAACCGGTTTTTGTATTTGGATTTTTGTTTAAAGGAATATTAAATTTAATAAAGGTGTCAAGATCATTCGTTTCAATTATTCTGGATCATTTTCATCCTAATAAATTAACCTGATACATTTACTTTACTTTAAATAAGCTATTTAGTGGTGTTGGTAAAAGGGTGGGAATACTGAATTTTCAAAAGATTTCAAGTTAAAATTTACCTAGCAAAAAATGAAAACTTTTCAAATCTGAAGATATCACATGATTCTGCACATAGAACTACATCATTAATACCATGGGCCGATTTTTCAAACTCAAAAAAAAATTCTTGCTCCGTGCATGACACACCCTATTGTGATGTGTGTCTGCTGACATGTCGGGGGTCCAGGTAGCCCCTGGTGAGACAGCTCAGACACGGGAGGGCGCGGCTTGCGGTGGGTGGTGGACAGGTAGAGGCACCAAGTGGTTAGGAGGATGAGGCAGGACTGCCTGGGGCAGCAGGACACACCCGGCAGGCCCGGTAGGCGCCACACCAGTAGTGGCACGGCCAAGTGTGGAGCAGGTCAGGAACAGGGGTCTCTGCGAGGGGGGACCAACAGCTTGTGTCAAAAACCAGAAGAGGAGTGATCGGGGTGGCAACAGAGGGCAGGAGAGGTGGGAGATGGTGGTACAGAGGCATGTAAGAGTTGTTCACGGGCAGGAATTCTGGAAGAGGGATATGATCTGTGTAATGTCACTGGCGGGGGGGTTGTGGGGGGCACCGGTGGGAGCACAGGCCTGACACCCCCAGGAGTAGAGTCGAGGAGGCCCAGTAGTAGCTGAGTTAGGAGACGGCCAGGACTGCTGTGTTGTAGCCAGATGAGGCCAGGCAAGGGCAGGTGTGTTGTTGAAGAAGTGCTGGGTACACAGGGGGGTGGGCCCAAGACGGGGGGTGTTGGGTAGATCGGCCTTCGGGGAGGCTTTTCTGGGACAGACGTATGATTGGGGCATTGCTGTGAGTCAGCATTATTGTGCCGCCGTCACAGTTACAAATATCTGGGATTAATTATAGCCCACCCCACCACTATTAAGGTGGTTCGATTTTCTGGGCCAGGCAGCGGAGTGTTACGTGAACAGAAGCGACATCTCGCCGATCACGCATTTACAGCAGGCAGTGAAGTTGTGACCCCAATGAGAATGGAGATAACACAAAAAATGGTGCCTGCATGATAGGCTTCTGCATACAGTGGAGTAAGAGGGTGGCATTCACAGTGGTTGGGCACTCCTTCCCTTCCACTTGACAGTGACAGCGGTTGTGGAACTTCCCCCGGTAATGCATGACGATACTCAGTATTCTAGAGTTGTGTTTACCAAGATCTTCGATGTCAAATGATAAGGGAAACGTTTCACCAGGATGTGGCAACATCCATCCGCGCCACTGAGGGGGCACCAGGACGCATCTCTGCCAAAGTCAACAGTACTAAGTGTTTAGGGCCCCTGCAGGAGTCTGACACTTGATAAAGTTCCGGTTCTAACCTTGTCGAATTCAATGGCTGAAAACCGTGCTGTCTGCAGGTCTTCATCATCCACCAGCTGCCTTCACAGTTTTCAGAGAGTCCTTGGGGAAGTGGAGATTCAGCTTATTTGTTTGTTTGGCAGAGGGCAGGGTGATAGGGTCCATGGCATTGGTGTTTCCACTGTGGCTAGCTGCTTTCCATAGAAACATTACCGTCACTGTCATAACTTCACTAGGGGTCTGACTCTCTGAAGGTGTTGATTCAGCATGACCAGGCGAGTTGCAACACATCAGTATCAGAGATGTTCAAGGCTATGTCTATGAGAGAGCCTCTTCTGGGATCGTTTATGTTTATTCCCATGCCAGCAAACTTGCCAGCTGAGGGACCTTGGTGGGACGAACATCGGTCAGAGCACCGTGGGCACGCCTGTCCCCTTGGGTGGTCACGCCATTTACTGGAGATTAGCCCACTCCTGGCATTGGTAAGGTCACTGACTCCATATCGGGCCTGGGAGGCGAAATTGTAATAATAATAATAATAATAATAATAATAATAATAATAATAATAATAATAATAATAATAATAATAATAATAATAATAATAATAATAATAATAATAATAATAAAAATAATAAATAATAATAAAGAACCATAAAGAAATAAAAAGGTAAAAAAAACAATGGTGAGAAACAATATATGTATGCTGTGTTGTCAAAGTAAGATAAACAATTGAGGCCCTGCAATTGCGAGCAAATAAGGCAGAAAATCAGATCAGCAATTTTTGTGGTGCCTGGGATGTTAGGTTAGGATTAGGGCATTTGTCGAGTGAAAGAAGATAGGGGGATAATCTTCAGGTACGCCATACTAAGAATGAATAATTAAGACCTCAATTTAAGAATGATGCAGGTGGAGGTACCAGGACAATCTTACTAGGTGGAAGTACCAGGACATTGTTACTAGGTGGGGATACCAGGACATTGTTACTAGGTGGAGGTACCAGGACAATCTTACTAGGTGGAGGTACTAGGACATTGTTACTAAGAGGAGGTACCAGGACATTGTTACTAGGTGGGGGTACCAGGACATTGTTACTAGGTGGGGGTACCAGGACATTGTTACTAATAGGAGGTACCAGGACATTGGTACTAGGTGGAGGTACCAGGACAATCTTACTATGTGGAGGTACCAGGACATTGTTTCTAGGTGGAGGTATCAGGACATTGTTACTAGGTGGAGGTACCTGTATATTCTTTCTCCTACATCCATATCAATGTTTAAATAAATTTTGTAGTTGTATATTGTGTCTATTATTTACCTGCAGTATTTACCGTTATTTCTTCCCTATTACTTGTTACTATCATTACATGTACCCACGAGCCTCCTCTCGTCACGCTACCAATGGTAATAAGTATGAGAGTAAAAGGAATTGTTACTGACACACAGAGGCCCTCATAAAATGGTGGCAGCTCAGGCCCTCATATGGAGGAAGGAGAAAGTTATATGTACCAACAGACGAACTCCTGGTACTATGCTCTCAGGCTGAAATTACTCACACCACGACCGGGTGGACATACACAATAACACACAAACTCTTACAGTAACTTAGCACCATTAAAACCAGGGCAACTGCCACTACAGCACTCAATCATCAGGAGTGATACTCAAGCGACCGCCATGGGGTCCCGTCACCATGGGGCACTTTTCAACGAACATCCCAGTGGAATACCACAACCACACAAATAGCCCTACTGAGCTAGACACTCATCCACCAATGATGGGGGCTGGTAGTTGTTTGTGGCTTGGTGTTCCGGGGTCACCTCGCGGGCCGAGCGTTAGGGTCAGACTGGCCAGCTATGGGGCCCATAGGTTCTACTGAAGTTTCTGATGGTTGGGTCTCACGAAGATAACTGATCCTACTGGACCTCAGACATCTCTCCAGACTAGTGGATGCAACATCAACGCTACAGACACGGCCTAGGCTGTGTTAGGGACCTGTGTGGGTGAGGGGACGAGCATTTACTAACCGTTGAAATGCCCGTCGCACCCTCACTCAAACTAGGTCGGGGATTCCACCTACTTCTATTGCTGAATTACTTTGCTGTACAGTCGGCCCTTAACATACGCTGGGGTTAGGTAACAGAGAAACCTGTGAATGTTAAAAATCCGTGTACTTTTGCTGCCTCCCCCCCATATAAAACCCCTGGCCCCCCATGTCCTTATTTACCGTATATACCTGTGTGTAGTTCGAGTTTTTAAGACCAAATTATTTTGCAAAAAATTGGGGGTCGACCTCTAAAAGGGTAATAGTTTCGTTAGGTTGAAAAATATTTACCAGTAACTACCAGTAAACAATGGAAACGACGCACCATCGCACCACCAGCTGTGAGTGTCGGTACAGTCGCCAGGGCAGTCTCTTGCGTCATCATAGCTAGCCCAAAGTAGCCAAATCCATGGTATGGTATACACAGGACGATGTAAAACAAAGTATTCATTTGTTAAAGTTAATTTATAGATACTGGACATAAATTTTTGTTCATTACATTTGAAACATCAATCTTTGTTAATTAAATTTGATACAAAAGAAAACTACAATACCGTATTTTCATTAAAATATTACATCACAAGTATATTTTACCTTAACTGTGACTGAATGAATATATTCTCAGAAATAAATATGGAAATGTAATATTTTGGCTGAAATGACGTACATATTACTGTACAGGGAGTTCTGCTATAACGCGTGTTTTGATAACGCGAATTTGCTCTAACGCGATTTATGAATTCGGAACAATATTTGTATAACGCGAACGCTTGTTTGCTATAACGCGATTTTTGCTTACTATTTCTCCAATTTTGTGGTATTAACTGTGAATATGGTAAAGAAGAATATCTCCAAAAAGCACTCTGATGATAGAATTCCCGGTGATTATCGTAAAAGAAAGGATATAACACTTGAAGAGAAGCTCAATGTTATCAACCTCAAAATCACCCTTCTCCCCCATCAAGTTACATTCATATTTTTTCAAGGTAAAGTGTTAAATTTACTGTATGATTTCATTATTAGATATGAATGTAACATTTATTTAGACTGTGCTATCCTTTGTGTTAGGCTAAATACTAAATTTTTTCGATTTCGAGTAATCTGCACCTAACCCTATTTTCTCCATAAGCCCTGTTATTTCTATTACGCGATTTTCTATAACACGATATATATATATATATATATATATATATATATATATATATATATATATATATATATATATATATATATATATATATATATATATATATATATATATATATATATATATATATATACATATATATATATATACTATCGGTAACCTTTTTCACTCAAATCCTAATGAAACACAACAATTAGAATACGGTGGTTGCTGTTGTATAAACAGTCGGAACACAGTCCCACTACCGAGACGAGGGAACACTCCCACCACCGATCGTCTCGTGCAAAGCAAGCGTATAAATTAAAGAAAATACTTGTAGTGTTAAATATGTTACAGTTATATTATAAATAAATAAACAAATAAGTCGGTAAATCCATTTCAAGTAAATGGAAAAATTTTACTCGACACCGACATTAGTTCCAGTTACCGGTAAATAGCAGACGCTTCAGTGACGTCACTAGTGTTTACACTACACCAGCGGGTAACATTTGATGACATTACTTGAAGTGAATTGGCCTTATTTTAAAAAACCAAGGATGGTTGGTAGAGGACTACTGAGTCAGTGGGTAAGTGTCACATTTGGGGTACTGGTCTTATACAGCGAATAGAGCTCAAAAGCTACTTTTTAAATGGAAATTTGGGGGGGCCGTCTTATGCACCCCGACGCCTTATAGGCCGAGATATACGGTAACTCCTGTAGATCCTCCTCGGGCAGCTCAGTGTCGTGCTCTTCAATTAGCTCCCTAATCTCGTCCTCTGCCATCTCCCGGAAGCCTTCAGCAGCCACTTTCCTTGACAGTGCCAGGGTCTTTCTGAATATTTTCATTAAAATCCATCAAAATCATTTTCCTTGTCATCGTCTTAAGCACCAAACAGCTCCTCCCAGTCTTCTCCTTGAACAGGGCTAGAGGGTACGTGTTTTTCGAATCGTTTTCAATTAAAAAAATTTTACAGCACATGTATATTTTACCTAAACTGTGCCTGAATGAATATATTCTCAGAAATAAATAGTAGTTTTGTTGAAACGTAATGTATTTCAATGTAAAATAGGATAAAATACATGACGAAAACAAGAGACTTTACCTAACCTTCCGATGTTCAAGATATGTTACTCATTTTTTTAGTAGTTTTCGGTTAAAATACTCTTATATTAGTGATATTCTATTCATACTGTGCTTGATATAATACATTCACGGATATGTAATATTTTTGCAATTACAATGCTGATGTCAACACAAGCGTGGTTACAGTGAGACTGACGGAGTGAGGGAGAGCTATGCGTGTGTGTGTGTGTGTGTGAGGTTGCGGGAGCGGGCGGTGTCCCGTGTTCGGTGCCGCAAGCGAGTTGAATGGCGCGCGATTTTAATGTATTTCAATTACTTCAATGTACAGAATATTCCTCCGGCGGGGCAATCCGCGTATTTGCAAATCCGTGAATGCTAAACCCGCGTATGTGAAGAGTCGACTGTACAAGCTGACGTTTGAAACTGAGACTACGAACTCAGTTTCATTCCCCACTATTATCTTCACAAACAATGCTCTGACTGAGCTATCAAAAGCAAGAATTAAATTGATTACAAAGGGTTGGATGGCAACAGGTCCCAACATACAGCGTCTTGATACAAAACCCGCGGAGTAGATTCAAAGTTCCCTTCAGACAAGGACGGCATCTCGATGACGTCATCAAGGAAACAGAGAAAATGGAGGACGTTCCCACTGGGAAACTCAGAAGGTTTTGTGGACGTTTAAGCGTAATATGAATCCCTAGGGTTTTCAGGTTAGCCGTCATTACAATCATGACACTTACATCACAGGATACATTGGTATTCATTTACCAGGTGGAAATCAGATACCTGAGACAGAACAATTATGGATACATACAAGACATTGTTACTCGGTGGAGGTACCAGGACATTATTACAAGATGGATGTACCAGGACATTGTCAGGGGCAGATCCAGGAATATTAGTAGTGAGTAGTGGGGGTCCAAGAAGTTTAGGTGTGGGAAAATAGTGAAAAAAGCGAGCCTACCCACTGGGCGGTTTTGGGGGCGCACTGTAAGCCCCTCCCCCCCCCCATTTTTTTTTTAAATCTGACCAATATCATGGTCATTTTGAGGCCATTTTGAAGCCATGTGCACCTGATATTAAGAAATATTCTGAGGTCAATAGTAATTACTTTTTACTAAACAAAAATACCTGAGTACAATACTGCATCATGTGCAACAGATGGTACAGTAATAATGTTGTTCTCTCCTGCAACAGTTTGACATGAAGAACGAGGAGGATGAGTCTTTACAAGTGTGGACCAAGCAGGTTTTCGCATCTGGCCAGAAACCCACTCAGGTGACGGCTATGTATGACAACTGGTCCAAAACCTATGAAGAGGTAACTAGTCCCTTGTCCAGCTGACTCTATGCAGTATTAATAGGCTATACACTGTACTGTAGTTGGGGTAACTCCAAGATTTCGCATTAAGGGTTGCAGTTGTTGTAAGTGGCCAGGGCTGAGGGCTCGAAGTTCTGAAGTAGGCACAGGTGTGGGGGACCTCTTAGGACCTTATATTCACAAGTTATAAGTCCACCATGGTAAAATAACCCAATACTCTATTACAAAACTCCTTAATATGAGAAAATTAAAGATGACAAAAATTTAGGAGAGGAGGAGGACACATGAACCCTTCATGGTCGCCTCCCCCTTAAATCTGCCAATGGGATGGCTTCTTTAATGAGTATTTTGTTACACTTTGTAGAACCTGGGAGAAGGAAAGTACAGGGCACATATCATCGCGGTGGATGAAGTGGTAAGGCTGGTGCCAGAGGAGCAGCGCCGGCAGGTGAGGGTGTTGGACGTGGGTGCTGGCACTGGCTGGGTGGGCACCGAGCTACTCAAATTAGGATTCAAGTGAGTGTGAAACTTAATGTAATCTTAGCATTTTTAGATTCAATTGATTTTACTTCAGTTACTTCCACTATTTTTTAGAGTGTTGAAGTACTGGCATGCATCAAAGAAGTGAACCTATCTTTAGCTGCCAGACACCTCTGTGAATAACAAACCAGACTACTGTACCTGACTAAAGGATTGAGAGCACTTTTCAATTGGTCTGCAGGCACAACACTGGCCAGCTCTCACAGGCGCAGTTTTTTTTTACCAATTTTAGTGATCCAGGTTAATGGTTACTAAGATGTTCTGGGTTCTTGTCACTTATGTTTATTTGTAACTATGAAGGATGTCACTGTATAATTCAGTAATTAAACTAACAATGCTAACACAAAGCAACACTTCCTCAGGAACCTAGATGCTCTTGAGCCTTCAGAAGGTATGATGAACCAACTCAAGAGCACCGGTATATACACCCTCAAGTACCAGGAGTTCCTTGGCCTGGGGCAGAACACCATCCCTTCAGGTAGGAACACTTTGTGATGGTAATGTACAAAATAACATGGTGGCCCAGGGTCTTAAAGGCTTCTCAGGGAAATACTGTATAAGATAATTTTTTAGGAGAATCTTCCACCCAAGTTTCTGTGAACTTTTTATCTAAAGAAACTGTACTGTACTTAGTGCTTGTTTACTTTATATTTATTACCAAATATACACATATACTGTATATACAGTGTATATACAAGTAATATCTCTGTTAGCCAGAATCCCTCTTAACCGGAGCTCTCTGATAGCCGTAATTTAAATTTTCTCTGTTTTTTCTGGAAAATTCCGGGTTTGGCAACGATTTTCCAAGGGGTGCAGTTTCTGGAAAATTTCAAGAAAATTTTCCCGGTACCTGGAAAATTCCGAGGATGGGGGATTATTTCCGGGATTTGAGAGATGAAAATCAGGCATATTTTCCGGAAATTCCAAGGAAATTCTGTTATCCGGAAAAATTCTGGGGATGGGGGAATTTTTGTTCAATCCAGAACGCGACGTCTAGCTTTATACCTAGGTATGTAAGTGCCTTGGAAAATTCCAGGGATGGGGGATTTTTTCTGGCCTTGAGAGAGGTGTTTTTTTTTTTAAGGTGCATTAGCCCACCCAGGCATGACCATTTTATGACCCAGATCACGGCCTGGTGGGCGAAAATATAATAAAATAATAATATTAATAATAATAATAATAATAATAATAAAACTTAATAAATACAGTACATCAATACATCAATACAGTAAAAAAATTTAAAAAATTCAATAGTAAGAAATGCTATACCGGTATGTATGTTGTGTTGTCAGTAGTAAGAGAAACAATTGAGACCCTGCAATTGTGTGTAAATGTGGCATAAAGCCAGATCAGCAACCTGGGACTTGGTCACAATTTTTGTGATGCCATATGGCAGTAGGGTCTACCATTAGACAACACATTATGCTTCCAATATCTTCCCAGGCAGTAGTACCTCCCTGTTTGATAGCTGCCTACTACCTACTACCTTGTCTTGTTACCCGGAAATCTCTCAATCCCGGAGGTGCTCTGCATCAATTATTCCGGCTAACAGGGATATCACTATTATATCTATACAGTACAGTACAATACAGTACAGTATATATATATGTGATATTCAGAAATTTCAGTGTAATTTCAAACGCCGCGCCATTGGCGATACTGAACTTTCAAGGTCGTCTGAGGGAAGAGAGCGCTCCCCGCACATAGTGAGAGGTTGTGGAACTAGGCCTATATGATATTAAATGTAATTTGCCGAATTAATAATGATGCGATTCATGAAGTTAAGGGACTATTATTTGAAATTATTATAGTCGTTTATCAGTCTGAACTCAATGACCTGAATTGTCCCAGGAGTTGTGGTCAGAAATGGGAAAAGCCAATAATCACGTGGGCCTAAGCTGCGCGTAGCGAGAGGACCCTGGCGGGTCTCTCTCAGTCACGGGGAAGCATTTCAGACAAACAAGACGTCCCTGCGCGTCCGTCACAGAAATAGTCACGTGGCCTAGTCACCTGTGTTGCAGTATAACAAGTAAGTCTCATTCGATCTCAGACAGGGTTAGATAGGGCAGTGGTAAAGTTAACAAGAGCTAACAGTGAGTTCATTTCAGGGTTTCCGTCAGAACCCACTTGACTGCGAGAAATTGGCTGCGAGAGACTGACTGCCGTTTGAGACTGCCGTTGATGATTGAGGCTTGGCGATTGTCGCCTTCGGAACGATCAGTGTAGGCTTGTCACTGGTTAGCGGGGTAGCAAAGGATCTCTTGAGTGAACGAGTGCTCCCGACAACTAAAACGACACGGGACCAGCATCAGCAGTGGGTGATCAGTTCTTACCACGTGGGTGCACAACACCACGTGTCCTCGGTCAGCTAGAAGTGTTACCTACTGGCCATAGACACCTGCTGGCGTTCTCTCTTCCTGCCCATGGACGCACTGGGAGTACACTGAGGCTATCTGAGTAAATTAATGGTCACACACTGAGACCATGAGTCTAGGACTCTAGGAGATACCTAGAGGAACATTTTATCTCCCTTATTACGGGTGTATGTTGAGTTGGGTGGAGCATGGTTCACGAGTATTGGTGGACCCAGTAACATATCAATAATAGTGACTATATTTGTGTGTAGTTAATACCATTTATCAGTTACTGATGTTATCTTGACGTGTATGGTTTAATATTTCTTAAATAATTTTGATAGTATTGTTTTTTGAATGTTTGTGTCACTAAGTGGAACCAGAGTGATACTGTACTGTGATTTAATTCTTTTAATGCATTTAATTTTTCTTTATAATTCCGATCTCAGGTGTAACCTTTGTTCCCCAGAGTAGTGTTTAAGTTAGGTTAGGAATTGTGCATCTGTTGGGGTGATATAATTTTGTTGAAAGCCCTTAAGGCCTGTTTCATGTGTGCAAGCAACATTTCTTAATACTTTAAATTTATTGTTGCCTGAGTTTCTAATAATTTCAATATCATGTATAACTTTTATTCCCCAGAGTAGTGTTTTAAGTTCAAGTTAAGAGGTGCGCATATTGGTGTACCATTATTTGATTGTGTTTGTAGTGTTGGAGGGAATATAAGTGCCTAAATTTTACAGTGTGTCTCATTCATCCCAGTCACAGACGCTATCCTTCCACGGGTCACGGACAATTCATTTTGTTTAGTAGATTTAAGTGTTCTTGTGCTGGTTCGGGATTTTTCTCAAAGGGGCGCTTCCACTGCCATTACCATCTAACAATCTTTAATAAACCCCAAGTCAAGTGAGAAAATAAAGTCCGGTAAATTCCGACCGGTTACATATATATATATATATATATATATATATATATATATATATATATATATATACAGTAAAAGTCCAAAAATCCGGACCACCCGAGAATCCGGACTTTTCAAAAACTGTCAAACTTTTTAAATTTAGCGGGCTTTTGTGGGTTACGTGAATGAATGGAGTTGTTTTAAAAAAAATTAATTTACATAATTCTAATAATAAAAGTAATTGTAAATTATAAGTAGCTAATTTTGCTAGTTTTTTAATTAGCTTGTCCTGAAATGTAAAATTTGAGGCACTATAAATCTTTTGTGTGTATGTGTGCATGCGTGAACGCCACAGCTACATAGCGACAACAAGCGACCACTCGATCGCTACTTTAGAACAAGCAGTCAAACTGTGACAACGTATGTAATTTTGAGTCCTACTCTTTCCATTTACAAGCCCATAATAATGGCTCTTAAAGTAGATAAGCTTCGTTGTGTGAAGAGAAAGAAGAACACATTGAAATTGAGTGACAAACTTGAAATACTTAAGAAACTAGAACGTGGTGTGAGCAATGCTGTTCTAATGGAAACATACGACATTGGAAAGTCAACAATTTATGATATAAAAAAGGCAAAGAATAAAATTCTAGAATTCACAACTTCTTCTGAGCCTTACAATAAAATTGCTGAAAGAAAAAGTTTACATCGGCCCAAATTAGAAAATCTTGATAAAGTGTTGCACGAATGGTTTTTGTTAAAACGATCAGAAGGTATGGCAATTTCTGGGCCGATGCTTATTGCCAAAGCAAAGCCTTTTAAGGAGCAAATGAACATTGAATCAGAGTGCGCATTTAGTGATGGATGGCTTAGGAATTTCAAGACTCGTCATGGTATTAGACAGTTAGATATTGCTGGAGAAAGACAGTCGGCTGATACACAAGCAGCAACAAAATATAGTGCAACATTTGAAAAAATTGTAAATGACTATGATCTCACAACCGATCAAATTTATAATGCTGATGAAGCAGGGGTTTACTGGAAGTGTTTGCCCACAAAAACTTTGGCTGGAAACCAAGAACGAAATGCAACAGGTTTTAAGCTTAATAAAGAAAGATTAACCGTTCTTGTATGTGCTAATGCTTCAGGTCAGCATAAAATTAAGCTTTTGGTGATTGGCAAATTTAAGCGCCCACAGGCCTTTAAAGGAATTGTGCACTTGCCTGTGACCTATAAAGCCCAAAAGAGTGCTTGGATGGACAAAGACATATTTCACGATTGGTTTGTTCATGATTTTGTTCCATCAGTTCGTCAGAACTTAAGGAAATTGGGGAAGCCTGCAAATACAAAGTGCCTGCTACTTCTTGACAACTGTAGGGCCCACCCACATGAATCAAAATTAGTCTCTGATTGCGGGAATATTTATGCATGTTACTTGCCACCAAACGTAACATCATTGATTCAACCCATGGATCAAGGAGTCATTAGGAACTTTAAATGTCACTATAAAAATGATTTTATGACGAAAATGATGAATAAGAATGTCAACCCTACAGAATTTCAACGCAGTTTTACGATCAAGGATGCATTATTTTCACTCGTGACTGCCTGGAATGCAGTCACGAGTGAAACACTTTTAAGAGCGTGGCGAAAGTTGTGGCCGAAAGTGATGTTTGCAGATCTAGTGTGTGATCAAGACAAAGATTTTGAAGGATTCCAGTGTGTGATCAAGACAAAGATTTTGAAGGATTCCACATAAAGCAGAGGGCATCTGAAGTGCACGAACTGATGGAGACTGTTAAATTATCTCTGGAAGACAACCCTCTACGCAAGCTTAATGCTGCTGACATAGAAGAGTGGATACACATTGACGATGATATTGAAGTTGCTGCCACTTTCACTGATCAAGAAATCATTGAAAGCATTACAACAACTCATAAGATAGATGAAAATTGTTCAGAAGAATCTGGTGAAGAAGACGACAAAGTTGAAGAAAAGATGTCTTGGGCTGCTGCAGAAAAGGGCATTGAAACAGTTATTAAATTTGTGGAACAGAACCATAGCTTCAGTCTTCAAGACGTTTTGCATGCACACATGGTGCAGAATAATCTTATCACAAGAAATTACAAAGTCGTAAACAAGGTGATATACGAAAGTATTTAAAGAAAGCAGTGTCAAGCAGTGCAGTAGAAGCTGCAAGTGTTCCATCCACAAGCAGTGCAGCAGACGATATAGAAGTCGTGGAAATCAACGAATAAAAATTTATTTGTTGTTTTGTACTTTGTATTTATAGGAAAATGTTTCGTTAATAAACTACAAATAAATAAGCAATTTGTATAAAATAAATTCTGCTTTCATTTGTTTACTGTATTTTTCTTTTACAATGTTCATTTTTAAACATGATTTCAAACATTACATGCCCCTTTTTTCATAGTGAAAAATGTTTGTTTACATTTTTGTCAAGTGTTGACTTTATTTTTCTTTAAAACTGCTCGTTTTGATAATTGAAGCATGCTTTACTTGCTTATGAATGAACTCTCAAAATGTACCTGTTCATCTCTTCTTTACTCCTCCTTAAATTTGAATTTTAAATGTACTGCCTGAGAATCCGGAAAATCCGAAAATCCGGACCGACCCAATCCCCAAGCAGTCCGGATTTTTGGACTTTTACTGTATATATATATATATATATATATATATATATATATATATATATATATATATATATATATATATATATATATATATATATATATATATATATATATATATATACATACACCTAGACCCCGACTTACGACTACGTGGACCCCGACTTACGACTACGTGGACTTACGACCGTCGGACTTACGACCGCCTCAGATATAGATAAAAAAAAAAAATTAAATGACACGCATTTTCTATACCGAAACGTTTCCAGTTAATGTAGTCTCCATGTATAATTAGAAAATTATGGGGGCCCCATGTGCATTCAGCTGACTACATTAAAGGTTAAGTGCTCAGTCACACTGTATCCATTCCTTATTATTTATTACTTTCACTGTACTGTATCCATTCATCATTATTCATTACTTTTACTGTACTGTATTTCATTGTAGATTTTTTATCTATGTCGGACTTACACCATGTCGGACTTACGACCTGGATTTGGGTCCCTAACCCCGTCGTAAGTCGGGGTATATATATATATATATATATATATATATATATATATATATATATATATATATATATATATATATATATATATATATATATATTATATATATACACATACTGTATACAGTCATGCGCCGGTTAACGTCCTAGATACGTTCTTGGAAACGTGACGTTAACCGAAATGGACGTTGTCCGATCATCACATAAACTTTGTATTTATACTTATGTGTATGTGGCATACTATATACGTACATAACCACTTTTACTCTTAAATCACTACTGTAATGTGATACAGGTGATTAATTTTTATCTCTTGTGCAAATTACATGACGTTTATATTAAAATTATTCACTTTTACAAGGATTCCAGCAACGCCGGGCAGATGGGGGAGATAGAGGGTGCGAGGGGGCGTAGTGGGAGGGGAGGTAGTACGTTTGACAGTTGGCACAGGCCCAGGTCTAACGCGTGTATATTTATCAGTTCTTAGGTGACGAAGCTTCTCTCTTGTAGCGTACTATCGTGGCAGGTTTTCAGGGTCTCTTATTTGGCCTCACAACGTACGTACATGAAATATATCCAACACTCAGGATTGAGGTAGAAATAGAAAATCACAATGTGTTTCCCGTATATATATTGTTGCACAGCACAGTGTTAAAGAGATACTAAGTCGAATGAAGCTTGCTCAGAGTTCCTGTAGGGCGAGGAGCTTTCTGAGGGAGCGTGTGTATGGAGCTGTTGGGAGATGTTGCTTGCTGGTGGCGGTAAGTAGAAAGAGGTCGATGAAGGCCAGGTGAGGTCTTATATAACCGCGATAGGCGTGGCTTGATGGTAGGCCCCCGCTTTGTTCGGCTTCGCTGGTTACCTGACCTTGACCACGAGGGATACGTGTAATAGGCCCCTGTCTCATCAACAGAACGTATTATATAAATGGGTCAATACATCTGATATTATATTCAGATTCACCACCCTGTAACTTTCCACTGTCTATGAGTAAGACATGAGATTGACACGTGAGCGGGCAACTTACCCAAGAGGGCGAGACCCATAGCTCAGCATTTCTGTAAGCACGCACTGCGATGCCCCTAAGCTTCAGTAGCTCACCACAACTCATATTGTAAGGACGTGACCTAACGTTTATCATACATAAACGCCGTCCCTTTCTCATTCACTCCTAGACAGTGAGACTTACGGTTGGTATACACTCAGGAATTATATATACAACCTTTTATAATAAAACAAAGGAACTAACGTTTGGGTTTCGTTACTTAAAACCCAAATATAAATATGTGTGAACGGACTGGTTAATTGGACAAGCAGCCGATTCATATAGGTGGCAGCGGTGGGATACGGATTCTTCAAACTGGTAGTCGTATCATCCGTCTGTGTCTTGTGAAAAACAAGAAACCACACAGCAGTGACGCGTTACATAATCCGAGTGTTTAAAACTATATCCCGTATTGAGACGATATATAGTGAGCGCTCCTTATCTCTGTCACATACAAATACGTGCAGAATTCGTAATATACAAATATTACAGCCTGTTGGTACATATCCAGATTGAGCCGGTTGAGATAGACTCCACTCAGCATTCCCTAGACATTACAGTGTTGCAGTGTTGAACAACAGTTTCGTAGCCTGGAATTCAATTGGTATTTCAATTGGTAACTTTCCACTGTCTATGAGTAAGACATGAGATTGACACGTGAGCGGGCAACTTACCCAAGAGGGCGAGACCCATAGCTCAGCATTTCTTTAAGCACGCACTGCGATGCCCCTAAGCTTCAGTAGCTCACCACAACTCATATCGTAAGGACGTAACCTAACGTTTATCATACATAAACGCCGTCCCTTTCTCATTCACTCCTAGACAGTGAGACTTACGGTTGATATACACTCAGGAATTATATATACAACCTTTTATAATAAAACAAAGGAACTACCGTTTGGGTTTCGTTACTTAAAACCCAAATATAAATACTGTATGTGTGAACGGACTGGTTAATTAGATTCGCGGGGGGTCGGCCAGTCAGCGACACACGGCGTTTGTAGGGGAGGACTCCACTACAATACTCCCCCTCCCCTCCGGGCGCGACGGGGATGTTAACCGGGTTACGTCCCACACGTGATACATACCGGGCAGGTGTATGTACCACTCGGCCGCTGCGGGTGACAACTCCGTCTAGTGACACAGAACCTGTGGGGGAATCGGGGAGAAATAGAGTTTTGGATTAGAGGAGGTTGTACAGGCAATTGTTGTTGTGCTTTTATAGCGGCTGGGGCAGCTTCCTCAGGGCCACTGGCTGGGTTGACTGGGTCAGGGGTGACGTCAGGAGGAGGGTCCATGACAGGATCAGGTTCTATAACAGGAGCAGGTTCTATGACGGCAGCAGGGTTCATGACAGGAGGAGGGTCTATGACAGGAGTGGGTTCTACCACGGCAGCAGGGTCCAGGACAGGAGCAGGTTCTGTGACAGGAGCAGGTTCTATGACGTCTTGTGAGGTACTGCTCGGCTGAGGGGTGTTGACCCGGCTTACAAGTTTAGAGGTAAGTACTGGTGTGGGCGTGGGGTTGTCCGCAAAAGCCAGGCACGCAGCCGCGCACTCATTAAATATTCTGTCTGCCGCGGTTGCGTAGAGTTCAGGTGTCGTCGAGTAATCTACTGCGGACAGGATGGTACATACTTGTGTGGGGAGCTTTTGTGCATGAAGCTGGCGCAGGATAGAGTCGGGAAGTCTGTCTGTGTGCCGGGAGTTCAGCCTACACATCTCCTCCAAGAGAAGTCCCGGAGTTGAGTTTCCAAAGGAGATAGAAGATAGGTTCTGCAGGAGACTGGGGCGGGTCCGTCGGTAATGCGTTTTTAAGGCGTCCCGCAGGGTGGCGAATTTGTTGTTCTCTGGAGGGTTGGAAATAGTCCGTGATACATGCGTGGCAACTTCTGTGGGCAAGGAAGAGAGCAAGGCGCCGTACTTTTGCTCGTCAGTAGCTTGTGAGCCGATGAGGATTGCTTCCACATGATCTAACCAGTCCTCGACGTTGTGGTTGAAAGTCGGTAGAGAGATCTGTCCGTCCATTCTTGCGGAAGTGTATCACACGGTCATGAGATGGTGTCATAGTGGGGTGGCACGTGGTGCGGGTGGTGTCGTCGTGTCGTAGTGGGGTAGCACGTGGTGTGGATGGTGTCGTCATGGAGGAGTGGGGTAGCACATGGTGCAGGTAAGGCGGTTGGCCTAGGCTGGCAGCAGGCAGGACGATCTTCTTAGCTCCAGGAGTCAGGCAGCAGAAAGGAGTGTAGTGTTCACGGCTCCAGGGGTCACCATTTGTAGCGCACTGTCGTGGCAGGTTTTCAGGGTCTCTTATTTGGCCTCACAACGTACGTACATGAAATATATCCAACACTCAGGATTGAGGTAGAAATAGAAAATCACAATGTGTTTCCCGTATATATATTGTTGCACAGCACAGTGTTAAAGAGATACTAAGTCGAGTGAAGCTTGCTCAGAGTTCCTGTAGGGCGAGGAGCTTTCTGAGGGAGCGTGTGTATGGAGCTGTTGGGAGATGTTGCTTGCTGGTGGCGGTAAGTAGAAAGAGGTCGATGAAGGCCAGGTGAAGTCTTATATAACCGCGGTAGGCGTGGCTTGATGATAGGCCCCCGCTTTGTTCGGCGTCGCTGGTTACCTGACCTTGACCACAAGGGATACGCCGGTAGATTCGCGGGGGGTCGGCCAGTCAGCGACACGGCGTTTGTAGGGGAGGACTCCACTACACTCTTATAAAAAGCCAGTGAAATTAACTGGGTGAATATAATTAACATAGCTGGGATTCTTGTAACATACTGATTAATTTGAATATAAACATGCTATAATTTGCACTAGACAAAACAATTTTAGTACCGTAATCAAATTAGTACATGTGCACTCCACCTTTGCACTAAAAAATCTATGTAAATCTACCCAAAAATACAGTTGAAAAACTTTTTTATAAAATGTACTACAGTACTGTACAGTACACTAATGTACAACAATTTTTATCTCTTGAGCAAAATATATGACGTTTATATTCAAATTATTGGCTGTCTTGCAAGGATTCCAGCAATGCAAATTATAATCTCCTAACTTTAGTCTGAGATATTATATAAGATAAAAACTGTAAGCCTAAAAGCCTGGCTGGGGGGAGGGACTGATGGCTCCGCCACCCAGCGAGGGGTTGGGGGGGTTGAGGTGATAAGTTTGAGGTGAAGGTCTCTGTGTGTTTATTTAACAGTCCTACTAAGCTTCTTTCCTTTTAAAATGCCAGTGATATGACCTAGGAAAATATAATTAACATAGCTGGGATTCTTGTAAGATACTGATTTATTTGAATATAAACATGTTGTAATTCGCACTAGACATAACAATTTTAGTACCGTAATCAAATTAGTACATGTGCACTCCAGCTTTGCACTAATTTATTTTACGTTTCTTTTAGTATGGTGTGTGCATGTAAATGGATGAAAATAAATGAAGAAATTTATGTAAATCTACCCAAAAATACAGTTGAAAAACTTTTTATAAAATGTACTACAGTATTGTACACTAATGTACTACATTTTTTATATCTTGAGCAAAATATATGACTCTTATATTCAAATTAATCTCTGTCTTGCAAGGGTTTCAGCAATGCAAATTATATTATCCTAACTTTAGTCTGAGATATTATATAAAATAAACATAAAAAATCACCAATCTTTTATCTTGAACACGAGGGTGGTGGGAAGGACGGGGGTGGAGGGGGCGGGAGGTGAGGTGACAGAATGTCTGGCGTTTGTTTGTTTATTTATTTGAGATAAGATTTGACAGTTGGCGCTGAAGGCCTGCCTGAGTGTTTATTTATCATTACTTAAGAGTGACTAAGCTCTTCTCATAATTTTCCACCCAAACGACCTGGGTGAATATAACTTACATTGGAGGGATTCTTGTGAGATAGTAATTTATTTGAATGTTTTTTTTTTCAATTTAAATTTTAATTGTTTATTCCTTGATAGAGGAAGCGGGATCCTTGTGCTGTGATTTGGTACCCCTGTACCATAACACCAGAAGCAACTGGCCAGTCTCACAAGTATATACAGTACAGTAGTCATCACTTGATTATCGCTCCTTATTGGGACCCCGCCGATAACGAAAGTACAGAACCTATGGGATTTATTCTAATTGGTTCATTTACCCAAGACCCAACCCCAAGTTTCCCATTTTACGACCATTTAGACCCACTAAATATATATATAATGTTATGGTAAATATCATAAACACACATAGGCATGGCTAAGTTTATTACAAAGTGATGAAAAGGGTACGCTTAATACTGTAGTCCACAAAACATGTAGCTATGCTTTTTTTATTTGGTCCCCCGTCATACGAGTCCGTTTTCTCTCACGTCAGGACGCCTGAGTCTTCTGTTTTCTCTCTTAACCTTAGAGTGCACCAGAAACTTTACTATTTTTAGTAATGCCACAGAATTTGAAATTGCAACCACAATTGCAACTGGGGTTGCAATTGTTGAGGCAATTAGATGTCTGATTACAGCAAATGTGTTATTGTCAATTTGTAGGTGAAAAATTTTATCCTCAATAGATGTAAGTTAACATTTCACCTGTAGGCAAATGCTTAAAAAAGCCTAAGTAAGGAAGCATATTCCTTTAACGCATAATATCTGATCAGTATGGGGAGGATCATCGTGTCTCCGTCAGGGGGTCGTGGAGTGGTGGTCCAGCAGGCACTTTTTTTGGGGGGTGGGGCCACGGACGTATATGCGATCAGACGTTGTTCTGTCGGACGTTAACCGGCGCATGACTGTATTTAGAACTCTTTGACTCTCACTTCTTGCCATGAGTCGTTGCTATCCACACACCCCAACACCGAGATCCACTATCTTGAGGATTTCAATGTACATCACAGAGAGTGCTGTAGTGGATTTCTCCCCTACAAACGCTGTTTGTCGCTGAGTAGCCGACCCCACCAATTCCCCAGTGTATGCCTCGTGGTCTGGGTCAACCAGCGCCGCCATACATCACGGAGCGGGGGTCAACTACTAAGCTACGCCTACCCCCCGCTATTTAAGACCTGACCTCGTGGTGACCTGCCTCTTTTCTACCTACACCACCAGCCAGCAACACCTCCTCCTCCGCCTGCCTGGCGGTCCTCCTCCTCCTCCTCCTCCTCCTCCTGCCTGGCGGTCCTTGCTCCCGCCGGCGAGCATGGCGACCCACAAGCTGTCCTCCTGTTAGCATCCTCACCAACAAGCTCTCTCTACATCACGCTTGTAACCATGCTGCCTTCCCAGCACCAAGCTACATTGTACATCCAATACAACATGTATATAGAGAGCACATTGTGAGTTTCCTTTCTCCATTCCATCCTGAGTGAACACCAAACAAACAACCTGAACCCCACAAATGGTGACTCCCGGAGATTCGCACTCACACAGGATGGAGGAGAAACTGATCACGCTCCCAGTCTTCAAGCAACATGGAAGACTGGCTTATCCACACAGAAGCAGCTCTCATCGGCTCTACAACTACTGTCTCTACACCGCAGGTTAGACACCCTAGAGCAGCTCTGCTACTCTAAGCAGACAGTCGCTCCTCTTCCGACCCCAGCACACCCGTCCTGCCTCAGACGCCCAGCAGTAACCCCTGCCGCCCCTAATGCGGCCTCTGTTCCTGAGTGCGGACCCACACACCCTTCTTTTCTCCCTCAGGTACTCCCTGCTAATGTCCTGCACCCTGCTGCTGTCGTGGACCCAGCTGCTGTCACGAGCCCTCATCCGCTTCTGCTGACGCAGCCCCTGCTCCTGACCCAGGCCCACACACCCCAGCAGGCACATCTGACGACTCTGTACCTGCCGTGAGGGAAGCACAATATTCATCGCCTCCACACACCCTTTTTCTCCCTCTCTTCTCCCACAGATAGTGTGTATCTAGACCAGGGGTCACCAAACTTTTTTCACAGTGGGCCGGATAACTGAAAGAATGATGGGCGCGGGCCGCATAATCATTCTGTTCAATACTTGCAAGCCAGAACGAAAGCTCTGGTAACGTCAGAGCGTAGGCGGAGCTACCCCGAGCCGGGGAAGGACTTGGGATCCGGCCCGTGGGCCGTAGTTTGGTGACCCCTGATCTAGACAGTTGTATCCAGCAACAGGCTCATCCACGCCATCGCCGTTGTCTCACATGAGGCATGCACCGCCCGTTCTGCCTCACATGTGCTAAGCAACCCTGCAGACAACAAGTCTCCTACACCGCCTGGATGGAAGAGGGAGTATTGTAGTGGATTTCTCCCCTACAAACGCTGTTTGTCGCTGCCTAGCCGAGCCCACCAATTCCCCAGTGTATGCCTCGTGGTCTAGGTCAACCAGCGCCACCATACACCACGGAGCGGGGGTCAACTACTAAGCCACGCCTACCCCCGCTATTTAAGACCTGACCTCGTTGTGACCTGCCCTCTTTCTACCTACAGCCGCAGCCAGCAACACCTCCTCCTCCGCCGCTGCCTGGCGGCCCTCGCTCCTCCTCCGCCTGCCTGGCGGTCCTCGCTCCCGCCGGCGAGCATGGCGACCCACAAGCTGTCCTTCTCTGAGCATCCTCACCAACCAGCTCTCTCTACATCATGCTTGTAACCATGCTGCCTTCCCAGCACCAAGCTGCATTGTACATCCAATACAACATGTATATAGAGAGCACATTGAGAGTTTCCTTTCTCCACCCCATCCTGAGTGTGAACACAAACATCTCATATCCCACACCACCCTATCTAACAGTTGGACAGAAGAAGACTCACCCCAGATATGAGAGCAGTACTCCAAGTTAGGACGAATGAATCCCTTGTATACTTGAAGCAACTGCTCAGGAGTGAAGTAGCTACGGCATCTGTACAGCATTCCCAGCTTTTGGGAGGCAGCTTTAGCAATGTTGAGGATGTGTGGCTTCCACGACATATTAGACATTAGAGAAAATGGTGAGGCCTAGCATATCTATTTTAGAATTTGGCAGAATGATTGCATCCTGAAGTGTGATTGATGGGAGATCATCTAATTTGTACCTCCCCATTCGGAAATGCTGCACAGATCCACACTGATAGATGTAAAGATATCAGCTCTAGAAATAGATATAATTTGAGGATTAGGAGGAAGGGTAGATTCATTAGTGCAAGAATGGATAGAATTAGTCGTAGAGTGAAGTAAATCATCGATAAAAAGAAGGAAAGAAGTAGGTGAAAGAATAGAACCCTGTGGGACACCACTATTGGTAGAGAAAGAGCGAGAAATCGATCCCACGACAACAACTGCCATGGATCGGTTCTCAAAGAAGCCAGAAATTAGAGAACAAAGTGGGGGAAAGAAACCATAAGAGGGAAATTTAGAAAGCAAAGACTTGTGCCATACCCTGTCTAATGCTTTGGAGATGTCGAGGGCCACAGTGAAAGTTTCCCCATAATCCCTAAGAGAGGATGACCAAAGATGGGTGCAGTAGGAGAGCAGATCACCAGTAGATCTCAACTGGCGAAAGCCATACTGGTGATCCAACAAAAGAGAATGGAGTTCAAGGTGACGGAAAAATGAGAGTTCAAGATAGTTTCGAAAATCTTAGAAAGGGATGAAGTTAGGGCAATGGGGGGATAGTTAGAGGGATTGGAATGATCACCCTTCTTCAGGATGGGCTGAACCGGGGCATGCTTCCAAGAAGAAGGAAAAGTTTGGGTTTTGAGGCAAAGGCAAATGAGGCGAGCAAGCACCGGGGCCAGAACGTCAGCACACTTCCCCAGAACATGAGGGGATATTCCGTCCAGTTCATGCGCCTTACTCGCATCCAACCTGGATAAAACACCGGCCGCCCTGCGAGTGGAGATTATAGGAAAGTGCATAGGTTCAATAGGAGGAGCAGGAGTTGGAGGGGTAGAGGTGGAATCGTCTAAGGTGGAGTTAAAGGAGAATAAGGTGCCAAAGAGATTGGCTTTGTCAGGGGGAGAGTTGGGTACAGAGTTATCAGGTTGGAAGAGTGGAGGAAAAGAGGGAGTGCAGAAGTTATTACAGATGTTTTTGGTTAAGGACTAGAATGATTTACTAGAAGAAGAGTTAGTCAGGTCAGCGGTCTTTCTTTTTATAAAATTCCGCTTGGCCCTACAAAGAATAGCCTTACAAAGATTCCTAGAAGTAATGAAAGAGGAATTGGTAATAGGAGAAGGAGATAGTTCTCATAGCTTGATATGCCCTATCTCTCTCCCTACATGCAAGAGAACAGGAGTGATCAAACCATGATTGTAACGTGAAAGTTTTGGTAGAAGATGGGATAAATGCACTCATACCGCCCTGTATAACCCAAGCAATGCTGTCAGCACATACCGAGGAGTCCCGAGTGGAAAAGCAACATTCATCCCAAGGAAAGTTGGTGAAGAATTCTTGCAAGGATTGCCAGCTTGCCTTCCGATAGTGCCATAGTTGGAGTTTAGAGGGGGTGGGGGAGGTAGCCGTGCCCAGTTTGATTTAATAAAAATAAAATTGTTATCAGAAGACCATAAGGGGGCAGAAATTGAGTATGAATAGTGTAAGGTGTTAAAGGTAAAACGAAGATCAAGAATGTTAGTAAGTTGATTGTGTCGATCAGGAATGCGTGGAGGGTGTTTAATTATTTGTTCCAGATCATTAAGTAAGGAAAAATAGAGTGCCTCAGCTCCATCTGAGTCATCCCTTGCAGAGCCAAGGCACTGTGGGGTTTTTGGTTGTTTGGTTCACACTCAGGATGGAATGGAGAAAGGAAACTCACAATGTGCTCTCTATATACATGTTGTATTGGATGTATAATGCAGTTTGGTGCTGGGAAGGCAGCATGGTTACAAGCGTGATGTAGAAAGAGCTGGCTGGTGAGGATGCTCAGAGGAGGACAGCTTGTGGGTCGCCATGCTCGCCGGCGGGAGCGAGGACCGCCAGGCAGGCGAAGGAGGAGGAGGAGGACTGCGAGGCAGGCAGAGGAGGAGGAGGAGGACCGCCAGGCAGGCAGAGGAGGAGGTGTTGCTGGCTGGTGGTGTAGGTAGAAAAGAGGCAGGTCACCACGAGGTCAGGTCTTAAATAGCGGGGGTAGGCGTGGCTTAGTAGTTGACCCCCACTCCGTGATGTATGGCGGCGCTGGTTGACCTAGACCACGAGGCATACACTGGGGAATTGGTGGAGTCGGCTACTCAGCGACAAACAGCGTTTGTAGGGGAGAAATCCACTACAATACTCCCCCTTCCCTCCAGGCGGTGTAGGAGACTTGTTGTCTGCAGGGTTGCATAGCACATGTGAGGCAGAATGGGCGGTACATGCCTCATGTGAGACAATGGCGATGGCGTGGATGAGCCGGTCACTGGATACAACTGTCTATATACACACTATCTGTGGGAGAAGAGAGGGAGAAAAAGGGTGTGTGGAGGCGATGAATGTTGTGCTTCCCTCATGGCAGGTACAGAGTCGTCAGATGCGCCTGCTGGGGTGTGTGGGCCTGGGTCAGGAGCAGGGGCTGCGTCAGCAGAAGCGGATGAGGGCTCGTAACAGCAGCTGGGTCCACGACAGCAGCAGGGTGCAGGACATTAGCAGGGAGTACCTGAGGGAGAAAAGAGGGGTGTGTGGGTCCGCACTCAGGAACAGAGGCCGCGTCAGGGGCGGCAGGGGTTACTGCTGGGCCGGGGTCGGCGTCTGAGGCAGGACGGGTGTGCTGGGGTCGGTAGGACGTGGTGCTATGGGGCAGGAAAAGTTGCTGGGGTCTGCTTGGAGAAACAGTGCTGCTCTAGGGTGTCTAACCTGCGGTGTAGAGACAGTAGTTGTAGAGCCGATGAGAGCTGCTTCTGTGTGGATAAGCCAGTCTTCCATGTTGCTTGAAGGCTGGGAGCGTGATCAGTTTCTCCTCCATCCTGTGTGAGTGCGAATCTCCAGGAGTCACCATTTGTGGGTCATGAGATGTTTGTGTTCACACTCAGGATGAGGTGGAGAAAGGAAACTCACAATGTGCTCTCTATATACATGTTGTATTGGATGTACAATGCAGCTTGGTGCTGGGAAGGCAGCATGGTTACAAGCGTGATGTAGGGAGAGCTGGTTGGTGAGGATGCTCAGAGAAGGACAGCTTGTGGGTCGCCATGCTCGCCGGCGGGAGCGAGGACCGCCAGGCAGGCGGAGGAGGAGCGAGGGCCGCCAGGCAGCGGCGGAGGAGGAGGTGTTGCTGGCTGCGGCTGTAGGTAGAAAGAGCAGGTCACAACGAGGTCAGTTGACCCCCGCTCCGTGGTGTATGGCCGCGCTGGTTGACCCAGACCACGAGGCATACACTGGGGAATTGGTGGGGTCGGCTAGGCAGCGACAAACAGCGTTTGTAGGGGAGAAATCCACTACAGTGGAACCAAAGGCATTTCGTCTCATTAACTCTCCTCCTTTAGTTGATAATCTTTCTTCCCTTTCTCTTCGCCGCAATGTTGCTTCACTCTCTCTCTTTTACAGGTACTTTAACGGGCAATGTTCGCTGGATTTGGCATCCTGTGTATCGCCGGCAAAGCCGTGGGCTCCTAACACTCGTCTTGCCTGCGGTGCCCACTATTTGTATGTGGATGTTGGTCACACTAGAATAACACAGCCAAACTGTGGAATGCTCTGCCTTCTTCTGTGTTTCCATACTCATACAATCTGTCTCACTTAAAAAAACTGGTTTTCCGGCTTCTTTGTGGTGTAGATTAATATAATCTTTTTCTTTCCTACTTATAATTTCATTTTACTCTTATATTTTCGACCCCTAGGCCTCGTTGTTAGGTCGATGACCCGTGCAATGGTGGGCTATCCCCCCCATTGTAAGTCGATGACCTGTGCAATGGTGGGCTAACCCCCCCCCCCAAAGGATTGTGGTCACATTTTGTCTGAGCAATACACTCTAGGAAAAATGACAACTTGTGGAAAACATGACAGAAATTAGGAGAGTTGACACAAAAAGAGGTACAGTAATGTGACACTGCCTTTACTCTACCAGTAACACAATATCTTAACACTGATCACATTTGTTTATTTTGCATCATGTTTACAGACACATATGATGTGGTGGTGGTCTCTGGTGCCATGTGTGAGGGACACGTGCCTGTACGAGGCATTGACGACATGGTTCGAGTTACCAAACCAGGTGAGGCCACTTTATTTTCTACAAGACTGGGGAGACATTACCAAGGTCACCCACATGGCTAAGGCAGAGTTAGTATAAAGCATCAGTTTTTGTGCATATACTGTACAGTGTACTACATACAGTCTCATTCAAGATTCTTCGTACACTGCTGGACACAGCTTGCTACTCAAGGCCGTTTGTTTACTACTGTATTAAGTAGTAAAAATTATTAGTGAATGTAAAAGTGATCGGTGATTGGTTACTTAGTTCCCCGTTGCTTAATTAATGGCTGGGCTATGTTGTTTTGTATTATATTATACCTTTCTGCTGGTATATACTGTACTGTTAATTTGATTTTAAAATGGATAGAGCAATGGGCCAACCTATATGAATTCATGTCTAGACATTTAAACATAAGTAAAAATCGGTAAGTATGTTAAAGAACATCATGCATCGGGCACAGCTGTGTGCAGGTTGTGTATGAGGTTGCTTGTTTATCACTAATATTATCGTCAAACGTTTAATCCCTTTCGGGTAATTACTCCAGTTGTATGTAACCGATGCTAAACAGACTTCTTTCTAAAGACGCTGATTTCATGCAACACAAACTGCTGTTTTAATTCGCTGTGGGATTAACCCTTTCTGCCACAGGAGGTCTGGTGGTAACAGTGATTTAACTGTCTTCAACATGTAACTTTCTGCCACAAGAGGTCTGGTGGTAACAGTGATTTAACTGTCTTCAACATGTAACTTTTTGCCACAGGAGGTCTGGTGGTAATATCAATGCGGCTGGAGTTCCTGGAGACTGTGGAGGAGTACCGTAACAGGCTGGAGCCCCACATGAACCAACTGGAGCAGAAAGGAGTGTGGCATAAGGTGATAAATAATGTTGTAAATATTGTAGTACAGTATATCAGTCAGTGACTTTTAAAAGTAGCATTGTGGTACAGTTGTTCTTGAAATACGGTAATCAATATTGTGGAGTACCTTAACCCCTTTGATGCGGTTCCCATACTTTATCATTTAATTCTGGCTACGTCCAGACAATTCTATTCAGCTCAAGGAAACCTCCTGAAGCCAAAGGGTTAAGATTGTAACATAGGGTAATATTAAAATAATTGTAATTATGTACTGTATTAGTATTGTGAGGTGGTTTAAGTTAACTGGGGGTGTGATTGAAGATAACACAACACAAGCAGTCCCTCATTTACCAAACTCCACAACCTTGTCAAATATCAAATCCATTGAAATCAAAACATCTTAAAATGTATATACAGTGGTCCCTCGGTTAACGAACACAATTCGTTGCACAGAGTCGTTCGTTAACCAAAAATTTCGTAAACCGAATCTATTACAGGTAGTCCCCGACTTACGCCCGACTCGACTTACGTCCACCCGCACTTACGACCGCCTCAGTTGTACCAAAATCTGGTCAAATTATGTATTTTTGAGTCCAAAGTCAGTACACAGAAAAAATTTTCATCTGTATTTCACTTTAAATGGCTGGCAAGCTTAAAAGTGAGTGTTTTGTGGTGCTGAGAAAAAAAAGAGACCCAAATTTTCGATTTTCTATGTGTTATTTAAGCATTTCTGACTTACGACCTGGATGTCAGTCCCTAACCCCGTCGTAGGTCAGGGAGCAGCTGTATTTCAATGGGATATTGGGTAATTGGTTCCAACTCACAGAAAAAGTATACATACAAAGTACTGTATACCGGTAATAGAATTAACAAAACATTAAATATAAACTAAATACAGTACTGTACTGTACTGTACAGTATACTGTACAATAATAAATAAAAAAAAACAAGAAAATACTGTATTTTAACTTACTTTGATGTGTGTATGTCATATTCCCGGCAGCTTTGTTTACATATCAAACAGCTGATTGTAGAGGCAGTCGATGATGACATGCCATATTCTTTACAGAGTGCATTGGTTCTAAAGCCTTCTTCATGTTTCATAATAATTTCTGCACTGTATATTATCAATATGTTAACTAAATTTCAGAATGACCAATAATTTTAATGTAAAAATGCAAAAGTATTCAAGAGACCAACAAACTGGATGTTCACTCCACTGTAAACAAAGTTAAACTGAGAAGCGTTGTTGGGTGATTCAATCAGCTGATTGGCGCACAAAAACTGTTCCCTGTACTGTATATGTTATCAATATGTTAACTAAATTTCAGAATGACCAATAATTTTAATTTAAAAAATGCAGAAATATTCAAGAGACCAACTTTCTTGATATTTACTCCACTGGAAACGAATGTAAACATAGAACTGATTACTGTATTGGCAGACTGGTCGATCAGCTGATGAGCACAACAAAACGTGTTTGTCGTAAGAATTTTGTTAATCGAAGTTTTGTTCGTAAATCGAACTGAAAATCCGTATGGGAGCTAATTCGTTAACCGAACTGCTCGTTAACCGAGGGACCACTGTACAGTATACAGTAATGTATAGTTGGCCACAAGAATAAGTATACACCTACGGTTCGTGTTTGAGACAAAATATCTGGTAACACTGTCCTGAACAGAACAGACAAAATTACAAAATGACCTGTAATTTATGTTTTATTCCTACATATATGTTATAAATACATTTGTTGTGAATGTTTTACTAGTGTCTTGTGTTTATATTACAAGTAATATAGTGTATCCAATGGTAGCAAACTTGTTGCCAAATGAGATTGCAGTTATCATACAGCTCCCTCCTCCTCCCCACTTTTTCTCTTACCCTACTTTTTTTTACTGATGTTTGGATTAGTAAAGGAAGGAAGAGGAGTAAATAGAAGAATAAAGAAGGGGAAACAGAAAATAGTTAGAGATAACTGGTGGGGGGGAGCTGAGTTTCATCATGCATCTGGATGCACAGTTTCAACGTTACCAGACCATTCTCGGACCTTACAGCTACAGTGTACAGTATATACTTATTACTGTGGCCGACTATACATACAGTGCAGTAGCCTTACTGTTGGTGCGGCACTACTAAATCCATATGTCAGGGCTGGGCCTTATAATCATCATGTATACCAAATCTTTTCATTAAAAGCATTTACAACATCATTAGACATGAGGGTTGTGCCAGACTTGTGGAGACAGGCAAATGTAGTCCCCATATTCAAAAAGGGAGACAGAGCATCAGCGTCAAATTACCGGCCAATTACTGTAGTCTGACGTCAGTAGTGGGGAAATTTCTTGAATCAATTACAGTAGGGTCGGGATATATCGCGAGATAGAGCCCAAGAATGTTCACTATATACTATATCGCAATATATAATTCAGTCATGCGTCGGTTAATGTCCAACCGAACAACGTCCGATCGCATATACGTCCGTGGCCTCCCCACTCAAAAAAAAAAAAAACCCGTGACGCCTGCTGGACTACCACTCCACGACTGGTTAGGTTCTGGAGGCCAACAAAAGTGACTAAACTTGACATAAAATGGCACAGTCTAAAGTTAGGAGAATATAAATGGCATTGCTGGAATCCTTGCGAGACAGCGAATAATTTGAATGTCAACACCATATCTTTTGCACAGGAGATAAAAATTTTAGTCCTTGTACTAAAATGTACTACAGTGAACCCTCACTTTACGCGGTCAATTGAACCCACGGCGGCACGCGTAAAGCGAACAACATAACATATGGGATTAATTGAAATAGAGACCGGGCCGACCCCCAAACTCCACTTTTTCAGACAGAATACCTACGTTGTAGTAAAAATAACTTCTTAATTTTATGATGGTATGCACACACAATTAATAATTAAGAGAAATATCAATAATATTAGGTTTTTTAACACTTACATTAGTAGAAAAGATGGCTGGGCACACGGGGATGGAGGGTTGGTTCCGAGGCAGAGGGCAGATTATTGGCCCTCACTTGTATCAATTGTATCACTATCCACCACAGAGGCTTGCAGGGCCTCTTTGTCAAACCCCTCAAAGTCCATATAAGTCCATATCCTCACTATAATTATCACTATCACTGACTTGGGCAGGCTGTGGTGGGTGGCGGGTGAAGAACTCGGTAATGTTTTGATGACTGGGCGATCTTGTGCACACCCTGCTCACGCCGCTCTCCGCGTAAAAGGGTACACACACCGCGGAAAGTGAGCATTCCGGTTTCGGCAGGGTACCGCGTAAACGTGGAAACGCGTAAAGTGAAACTGCGTAAAGCGGGGGTTTACTGTAATTTGTACTAAAATTTTTTAGGTGTATTGCGAACTATAGCATGTTTATATTCAAATTAATCACTATCTTACAAGAATTCCAGCAATGTTAATTATATTCTCGTAAGTCAGTTCATTGACATTTTATAAGAGAAAAACCTAAACTCCCTTTATATGACAGATAAATAAATACCATTAGGTAACCGTTGTCTGCGCTCCCGGCCCAGCTGTCATAATACATCACCTTCCCCTCCACTTCCGGCAAGATTGAAAGTGGTTTTAGGTTTAAAGTTTTTATCTTATAAAATGTCACAGACTGAAGTTAGCAGAATATAAATTGCATTGCTGGAATCCTTGCAAGACAGTGAATTATTTGAATATATACTGTACATCATATATGTTTTGCACAAGAGAAAAAAATTCAACTCATATTTTTAGGTCAATTTAGGGGATTTTTAGGAGTGCTTCTGACTTTATGTGAGGTCCCAGGAACATAACCCCGCGTAAGTTGTGAGTCTACTGTAAATAAATTCACCGCTATATATTGGAAAATTTTGATAATTTTGGTTGCCGTGATATAAAAAAATCGTTGTATAAAGTCGCTCTATATTCCGACCCTACTGTACTGTATAGCAAATAGCATCTGATCGCATTTAAAGAAAAACAAATTAATCTACGACTCTCAACATGGGTTTACAAAGGGAAAATCTTGTCTAACAAATCTGCCGACATTTTTTAGGAAAGTATGAGGTAGTAGAAAAGTTAAGGCTCATGGTATAGAGGGGAAAGCTTTAAATTGGATAAAATCATGGCTCACCGATAGAACACAGAGGGTCAGCGTAGATGGTGTTAAATCTGAGTGGGGCTGTGTAACCAATGAGGTTCCCCAGGGGTCAGTACTGGACCCACTCTTGTTCATTATCTACATAAGCAAGTTTGCGGATGACACGAAAATAGGGCGGCAGATTAATTCAGGGCAGGATGTAAATGCATTACAGGAGGATTTAAATAAACTGCAGGAGTGGTCAGAAAAATGACAAATGAAATTCAACACCAGCAAGTGCAGTTTACAGTAAAATCTCATATTTCGCGCGATTTCATTTCACACTTTTGAATTTCGCAAGCACCACCTAATGTAACCAAGTCTTAGATTTGGTGTAAAATATCATGAATTTCGTGAGATCCAGCCAGCTGAATGCTGGCCACTGTCTTGAATGACGTTACAGCCCTCATACCAGTTACAGTCATTTCTGCTACAACGCGTGTTTTGTGAACGCGAATGATGAATAGGGGAATGCTGTTTGTAAAACACGAACTTTTGCCTTCGAATGTTGGCTATAGCGTGATTCCATCCTCATGTTTTGATTCCATCCTCGTTTTAAGCGTGGCACGGGGTTATGCAATGTTTACAGCTCACGTTCAACATCACATGTTCAATTGATTCGTGTCTTTTGTTTGTGAAGTGTTTTTTGAGAGGTACAGTACTCTGTAAATTTCGTTTTTGTTTTTTTGTGGTGCAAATTTAGCTGTTACCCATAAGTACTGTATGAAAAGAATAAGTAAAAAGAATGTTTCGCAGTGAGGACTAATAACGGTTTACACCAGCGCTCTCTGTTTACATCACGTGATCAGTTGAATCGCACGGTTTCTGCCAATTAATCCATAATTTTTGCTGTTTTCTCAATTTTGTTGAGTTTGCGATGAATACGGAAAGACAAGGTGAGAAGAATGTTTCCAAGAAGCGTTCTGGTGATCGAATTGCCAGTGATGAACATAAAAGAGGTTTTCAATAACGCAACTATCGCGTTGTAGCCCGCGCCATCCTTGCAACCGCCCGGGCTGTTATTGTGTGCTCTTTTGGGTGGTGCCACCACCTGTTGAGTCAAGATAAAGGCCTCTACCTCTACTGGGGGTCCTACTGGTGCTGGTGGCAGTGGGACAGACCCACCTAAGCGGCCAAATAAAGAAAAGGAGAAGCGGGACTTTCATAAGGGAGTTAAATTTGCCAAGTACTCGATGCAAGATAAGCAGCGTGTGATTAAATTACTTGAGGAAGGCCTAAAAACTAGTTTCCGGAAAGCACAATCAAGTCAATGAAGGCAGAATTTGTATCATTTGGAGGTTATAAATGGGAAAATCAGAGGTTGATGTAGAGTGGCCAGTCTATATTGTTATTTTTCCCATTAGTTTATGTACAGTTGGTCCTCATATTACGCGGTTAATGTAACCCGGAGGGTACCGCGGAAAGTGAGAAACGCGTAAAGTGAATAACATAACATATGGGATTAATTGAAATGGAGTCCAGGCCGATCCCCAAACTCCACTTTTTGACGACACACAACTATGTTGTAGTAAAAATATTATCTTAACTTTATGATGGCATGCACACACAATTAATAATTAAGAGAAATATCAATAATATTAGGTTTTTTAACACTTACATTAGTAGAAAAGATGGCTGGGCACACGGGGATGGGCGGTTGGTTCCGAGGCAGAGGGCAGATTATTGGCCCTCACCTGTATCACTTGTATCAATTGTATCACTATCCACCACAGAGGCTTGCAGGGCCTCTTTGTCAAACCCCCCAAAGTTCATATAAGTCCATATCCTCACTATAATTATCACTATCACTGACTTGGGCCGGCTGTAGTGGGTGGCGGGTGAAGAACTGGTAATGTTTTGATGACTGGGCGACCTTGTGCGCACCATTTTCGCGCCTCTTACACAACATGGCGGATGGCGGGAGGTTTGGATCCAAAAATGGCGCGGCTTGCCAGCCACTCTCCGCGTAATGGGGTTCACGACCGCGGAATGTGAAAATGTTAGGTTCTGGCAAGGCACCGCGTTAACGGTGAAACGCGGAATGCGGGACCGCGTAATATGAGGACCAACTGTATTTGCATTTGGCGAATTTGAATTTGGGGCAATTTTTCCAGTCTATATTACTCGCGAAATACAAGATCTTACTGTACTTAATATCCGAAGAACAAATACTGTCAATGTTTACAGCCTTAACAACATCAAACTAGAGAAGTCGACTCGTGAAAGAGACTTAGGGGTACTCATAAGCCCGGACCTTCGTCCTAGAAAACAGTGCGTTAATGTTCAAAATAAGGCAAACAGAGTACAGGGGAGTATTAGTTTTATATCTCGAAGTGTAAGTAATAAGTGTGCGGAGGTCATACTGCAACTACAGCTCCTCCTTGACTTACGACCGCCTCATTCATACCAAAATTTTTTCAAATTACGTATTTTCAAGTCCCAATGTCAGTGATTGAGCGGTGTACTGACAAAATTTTCGTTTGTAATTCACTTTAAAATGGCTGGAAAGCTTAAAAGTGAGAGTTTTGTGGTGCTGAGAAGAAAAAGAGACACCCATTTTAGATTTTCTATGTATTATTTAAGCATTTTCGACTTAAGACCATTTCGACTTACGACCTGGATTTGGGTCCCTAACCTCGTCGTAAGTCGGGGAGGAGCTGTATATCTTGCGCTAGTCAGGCCGCACCTTGATTATACTGTTCAGTTCTGGTGCCCTTATTATAGAATGGATATCAAATCACTGGAGTCGTTGCAGCGAAGAATGACGAAACTGATTCCGGGACTTAGAAACCTTTTCTATCAAGATAGATTAAAGAAACTAAACTTGTTTTCCCTAGAAATAAGAGTGCGGTGAGATATGATAGATGTATTCAAGTGGGTGAAAGGAATCAATAAAGAGAATATAGATAATGTTCTTATAATATCCGAGCAGGATAGGACTCGTAGCAATGGATTTAAGTTGGATAAGTTTAGGAGATAGGAAGGAACTGGTTCACATATAGGGTGACAGATAAGTGGAACAGGCTTAGCATCTTTGTAGTAAGTGCTGGGATACTGGAAAGTTTTAAAAGGAGCCTAGATAGATTCATGGACGATAGAGTGGTTGTAACTCTCGACAGGAGCTGCCATGCACAGGCCAACTGGCCTATTGCAGACTCCTTATTTTCTTATGTGTCTTATGTTTTGTGGATTTATTTATTTTTTTTTTTTGGTAGGAGCATCACTTGGCATTCTTAATTAAAGTCTATGAGAAAATGTGATCTGAGTTACAAAAGGTTTTCCAGGAAAGGAACTGTTTTGTAAATTAGGGAATACCTGTACAGTACAGTACAGTACAGTACAGTAATAGTCCGTACTCTATCACTTACTGTACTTTATCTGCTGCACCACTCTTCAGCTCTGACCAGTGAGGCAATGGTTAATCTCTGTTACTTTATTTACTTATCCTTTTTGCCACTGGTTGGCTCTTTACCTGATCAGATCTCTATTACACAAGGTTGGCAAGTACTGTGCTGGTCATGTAGACTCTTGAATGTACCTGAACATCTACCACTGTTGGTGAAGTCTGGTCTTAAAGCAGCTCACACTCAGTGCTGCCACAACATTCGATGGCAGGTTATTACAACAGCTCACATCTCTTATCCCTAAGAAGTTTGATCTGACAATTTTCTTCACTTGTGGCTTTTTTTATCTTGAGGCTTTGACCTCTAGTGGGGCTGCCATACTCTACCTCCAGTTATGAACACTTGAATGATTAATGTTGTAATATAACAATTATACGTGAAATGAACCTTTTTAAACACATGTAAAATGGAATACTGAATATTATAAGATATGCCATGAACTACCACTTAAAATCTCAAGGGCTTGTAAATATTTATCTTTACTCTGAAAGTTCTTCATTTTACTTCACAGGTGGCGAGAACTGTGGTGCCAGGCTACTACTGTGGGAAGGAGGGTGTTGTATTCTCCTACCGTGTTGTGTGAGGAACATGTGTCCTTCTCCCTGTTGCAGGAAGCAGGTGGCTCACTGCTACATGTCAGAACAAATTTACTGGACTCCCAAAAATGTGTTGCACATAAAAAATACAGGTTCTTTGATGATTTCATAACCTATTCCTGTCTAGATCATCTCTTAAATATTATTACCAAAGGTGAGAGGCTTAGGAGCCATAACCTATACAGTGCTCTACCTGTAGCTTCTCTAAAGATCAGCCACTTTCCTTCAACAACCACAGCCATGAAAAAAAGGTATGAAGAAATTGCTCTTGGCTAGGAACTAACAAATGATCATTGCCATAGTACAAGAGCAATCCATCCTTCATTTGTTCAGGCTTAGTATTAAGTGGAACACTAGACCAGCTCCCACAGGCAAGATGTCTGTCTCTCAGTTCTAGTTTAAAAAAAAATGTCTTGTGCACAAAGGTGTTTCCTAAAGTTGTCCTATGCAGAATCAGGTGTTGCACTCAAGGTAAGAGTGTACAGAATTTGTCTTGTGCCCATTGTATCCGAGGCCTTCAGGTGTTAAGTTGTTGCTTCTGCACTACAGTCTGTACTGTACATGATCTGGGCAACACTTCGGAGCTGTGTAGAATATGGGGGTAATTCAACAATTATTCCACACAACTGGTAAGTTATTGGACATTCTCACCTTGCAGGTGTACAGTGTATTGGTACTGTACATCTGTACCTCTTCCCCTTCAAATGAACTGAATTTTGTGTTCATGAATTGTTCTTGAAGGAGAAGGTTATAAATAAGGAATTGATGTTGATATACTGGGTAGAATGACTCATTCCACTCTCCTTCCTGGAATCTTGTGTAGGTCAGCAGGTAGTACTACAGCTCACTCTCCTCCCTGGAGTCTCATGTAGGTCAGGAGGTATTGCAGTACTACATCCCACTTTAATGATTAAGCCTCAACAACAAAAGATTGGGTAGTGTAAGCACTGTGTGATGACCATGGCCCACTATCTCACCGCCTATAGGTAACTGTGGCTTCTTCATTTCCCTTTTTAAGAATGAGGAGCCTTGTAGAGGAGATAAGCCCCACCACTATAGGTTTGATGTTCCCCTGGGTTACTAAGACCACAGCATTTAGCAGAAATATTCATAAGATGTTCTGCCTGAGCTCAGTTGTAAAATGAAATTTCAGAATCACTCATTTATTATGATAATGCACCTTCATGCTGTCGTGCTATGCATGCATGCGCGGAGGCACACACACACACCAGGACCTTCACAGTTACCACATGTGGTCCTGCTGATTAAAACATTGTTTCACATTAGAAGAGATCCAGCATAAAACATCAATACAGGACATATCATAAAAATATTTTCTCACAAAACTTTGAAATAATACGTATTGTTTCCTGTAAGACCATTTTCTCATACTTAAAATGCTGTAGTTTATAATGTAATTTTTATTAATTTTAATATGGTGAGCCTCAGCACCCATGGAGTGTACAGTAGATAACCCCTAGGCTTCGGGTAACATTATATGACGTGTGTCTGTAGAGCTTCGAGTCACGTCATATGACGTTTTGATCTTTCTCAGGCCTATTTGAATACAAAGGGCGGGCCAGACTCTATTATGTTTGTCAAGTATGTATTTATCTTTCACTCACTCACACATGAGAGCCTCCCAGTCTCTTTTCAGCTTTTGTGATGTACCGGTAGGCATCTTGCCCTTGGACTTAACTCACTTCACGTGTTTCTACCCCCAATCCCCAAGCACGTCTTGTATTGTGATCAATTACGAGAGTAGTAATAATGATTATTAATAGTGTAAATATTAATAACATAGTAAAGCAATTATCCTGTACCCCTTACTGCCTACAATTAGTGTTGTTTACCATGTTTTTTTGTTTTTGTTTTTAATGGCCTCCAGCCTCCTCCAATAGCCATACCTTCACCATCATTTAATTACCTTAATATTAAATATCCTAATACATAGCCTAGCTGTGTTGAGCTAGTTGAGCCGCAGATCTATGCAGCATTCAGTAACTGTAGCCTCATAGTCAATATCTGCAACTGTTGTCGGCTTTGGGGCCGAAGCTCTCGTTCCCCTGAGGCAGAGCAAAGCCGACCGAAGGAGAGAGAAGGACAGTCGACATCTCATCCAAGCTGTAACATAACTTCTGGGCTGCTG
Source organism: Homarus americanus (assembly GCF_018991925.1). Lineage (NCBI taxonomy): Eukaryota > Metazoa > Arthropoda > Malacostraca > Decapoda > Nephropidae > Homarus > Homarus americanus. The sequence goes on from NW_024756914.1 coordinate 8,940,699, forward strand.
TTTCTGTTCGGATATCACCTCCGCAAGTCTGGCGTAGAAGCATCTTGCACTTGGTCCCATCCCACCAGAGGTTGTGAACACTAGAGGAGTGAAGCTGCCGTGATCAACGTTCTGAATTCTCTCCCCATATGCCCTTATCTCGTCGTTCTCGTCCCTCCTGTGTGCAGCATCGAGAGCTCAGTTACGGTGACATGCGGCCATGGAATAAAAAATCCTGATGTGTTTGAAGTCCTATGTTGGAAGATCTCACCGTCCAATGCAAGGAGGGTCAGTTCTACTCTGACATCACGGCAGATTTCCTTCAACATATTTGCTGAGAGATCCCTTACTTCGTCATGCCTCATGCATATGAAGCCCCCTTTCTTGCACACCATGGAGTGATCGACGTCATAGGAAGAGCCACACACTTATTGGGAGGGCAAACCTTCTACTGGCCTACTGTACCTTAGAGCATTGGCATCTGTAAATTCTTGTTTATTGAGACTGAAACCATTTGCCCTTATCGGTAACGTAGTTAACCAATTCGAGGCACCCACCTGCGCTATAGCTACTTTTTTTTTTTAAATTCTCTGGTACTTGAAGCAACAGTTGCCGCAACTTATCACTTTGGCCATTCTGTCGTAATGGACCTTCGAATCTTGTTTACTTCACTGGTATCCACCTCCCCTGTTGTGTTCTGGGCTATTATGTGGTCCGTGAGAGCTGCCGTGAGCTTAACTGAGTTTTGATGTTCGGTGGCAGCAATCTCCTCTGGATTGGTCAGTCCCATTCCTCCCAGTCTCGGTGGTAGTGCAAGGAGTGATTTTTCTGCTGGGGTTAAGTGACGGTGTTTCACTAATTTGGGAATTAAATTGACGCTGATAGCTTCTTCCAGAGGGTGGAGGAGGGGTCCAATATCAGGGATAGTGCGCATCAGGTAGTTCCAGCGATGCTTAACTCCATGGGTGAATGCCGCAAAAGCCGCATGTGGCTCTGTGTTAGCAATCTCAGACAGAGCTTGGATTTCCCTAACTCACTCATTCACCTTTCCCGTTACGTACTCAGTCTTGAAGTCCGTCTTGCCGATGACTGCGCCTAAGTGTCTTTGGCCATCCTTTGTTATTTTGACCTCACTTCCACCAAACACTTCCATTGCCCGTTCATAATGTTCTGGCTTCACAATGAGGAAGGACTTGCTAGCGTTTGGGTGGTACCCTATTTGTGGGCCTCGTGATGTTACCAGGTCCCACCACTTTTTGATGTCCTCCACTTTTCCTGCTCTTGTAAGGTCATCAGTGTACGCCACTTGTTTGACCTTAGTTGTTTAAAATTTTATTGTGTGTTGGAGCACGGATAGGCCTATTGCGTACATTGCCATTGCAACAGGGTCCCCCTGCGTTGTTCCCTCGGTTGACTGTATGATGGTATCACCTCTTAGAGCCTTGTTGTTTACTGTACTGTATAAAGGTCTGATGGATTTCTATAGAGTTTTCAACATACATTGCAAAGCTTGGACACTTGATCTTGATGATGTGCAGTGCGGCCTTGCGGTTAAGTATGTTGAATGCGTTTGAAGCGTCCACCAGGAGAACGGCCTCACAATCGCGCTGCTCAAATGTCGTTCTCATGCCGTGAATGGCAGCTTCCCCTCCAGCCTGGTGGCCAGCACAAACTTGCAGATTCCCTGCTGCTGCCCTGACATCATCCTTTACCACCTCCATTATGTTTACCATGTTACCACTACATCACACATCAGCACCCACTTCATGAACATTCTTGACTCTTCCTAGCCCCTGTTGCCAACCTTTGTTAAGAACATATATTTATTTCCTGTTTACATCATACATGGCCAGTTTTTAAGACTAGAATTGTTTTTTAAATGTTCTTGAATATACCCACATTGGGGGGGGGGGTGGGGGTGGGGTTGTTACCGACCATAGCCCGAAGCCCAGGGGTTAATACAGTTTTGTACATTAGTGAACAGAATAATGTGTCGTGGAGAGTACAAGTTTGTCTGGCCATGAGAGGCCAAGTTGAGGATTATATTGAGGGACCTACCACAGTACTGTACAGTACTATACTGTGTGAGATTCCATCGTGTGTGTTTAAAGTTTACACTAATGTTATCAATATGTGCCCATAACCCAGCTTATACACAAGACAATAGTTTAGGCTCAAAGACCGAAAAAAGACCACAACATGTTGTGGACGTTTTTAAAATAACTAGAAAGCAAAATTTTGCATCTTGGGTTTTACCCAAATGTGATACAGGTTGTACCTCTCTAGTCCGGCAACCTCAGGACCTGACCGGTGCCGGACCATGGAAATTCACCCTTTTCCTGGATAGATAGTGACTTGTACTTATGCTTGGAAGCACTAGCACCACTTTCTCTGCATCGTGGTCTCTTTGAAGACATATTGAAGGGTTAAATGTTGTACAGTAGGTTCTCAAATTTTGGGAGTTTTTAATTCAGTTTTTTATTTGGACACAAAAAAAAACACTAGGCAATTTAAAACTTTGACTCCGGAAACTCGGATTTCGACGGGTTTGAGCAGCCCGCCAACGTTCAGACGTGCACAAATCGTGTGAACAACGTCATTTCTCTTATGTACAAAAGATTCATTATTGTTTATTACTGAATGTCTTTTTTAATTTAATTAATTTTTGTGTGTGCAAAATGAACAATACAGTTCATTAATAATATGAAGAATATTAAAACACATGAGACGAGACGGTATTGTTTTCATTGATTACAAAACCAGTGACTGACTGGATCTACATAAAAAACTGAAGAAAATAAGACCCTGGTTGTAGCTGTTGTAAAATTAATGTAAAAAATTAATATGGTTGTTTTAAGTAATGTTATTTAATGTTAATAAATGGAACAATATAAGTACAGTAGCTAACCATTAATGGTTAAGAAAACAGTGAGCTCACGTATGTAAGTGCGCACATGTGAAAACATATCGTCATTACTATACCTAAGAATATGAAAGCAACACTTATTTACTGTTCATATATGTTTTAATTAATGTTTCTGAATTTAAAACAAAAATTCTACCCACCAGTGGTGGTAAAGTTGAAAACATAAGGACAGCCAATGTTGTTGTGTGAGTTTTTACTCGTATGACGTGTGCTCAACTCTAGCTGTAGGTGTAGAACATAAGAACTTTTCTGTGTTGTTTTTAGTTTTTATTTAATTTTATATGTGTTATTTTTGTTGGTTTATTAGGATGTTGCTTTATTACAGGCAGTAATTCGCCAAAAAAGTAGGATAAATAAGGCAAAATTTAGCCAAACATCGAAAGTACCAGACTCAAATTAATTTTCTCCATGGGCAAACTACAGTTAAAGTCCAAAAATCCGGACCGCCCGAGAATCCGGACTTTTTTAAAACTACTCTTTTTTTTTAGCGGGCATTTGTGAATGTGCGCATGGGTGAGTGCCACAGCTGCACAGCAACAACAAGCGACCACGTGGTCGCCACTTTAAAACGAGCAATCAAACTGTGACAACATATCCGTATATACTCGTCTATAGCCCCCCTCGTTTATAGGTCGACCCTGATTTTTTGACCAAGAAATCGTTAATTTATGATATTCCTCGTTTATAGTTCGACCCACGTTTTTTAGGGTAATGGAACAACAAAACCTTCAGTAAAAACGCTCTACGTCCTATAAACTGAGGCTCGCCGTGCCTGAAACACGAGTGCCGAAGGCAAATTGTTTACCATTTATTATTACGACACTTTACACTGAAACGCGGGTAGTTTCAACAAAAATATTGTATATTTCCATTCAAGTATTTATTCAAGTCAATTAGGAGGGAATATTATTGTAATACAACAGTTTTTTAACTAAACCATTCGAAAAGCGATTACGGTAACATCTTTTGAACGAAAGAAAGCTGAAGTCATTGTTTTCGTCACGATTTTATCCCACTTTCCACTGTAATACGTACGTCATTTCAGCAAAAATATTACATTTCCGTGAATGCATTATATCAAGCACAGTATGAATAGAATACCATTGTAATATAACAATATTTTGAGTCCTACTCTTTCCATTTACAGAGGCCTGTACTGTACAAGCCCATAATAATGGCTCCTAAAGTAGATAAACTTCGTTGTGTGAAGAGAAAGAAGAAAACGTTGAAATTGAGTGACAAACTTGAAATAATTAAGAAACTAGAACGTGGTGTGAGCAATACCGTTCTAATGGAAACATACGACATTGGAAAGTCTACAATTTATGATATAAAAAAGGCAAAGAATAAAATTCTTGAATTCACAGCTTTTTCATTAAAACTGCTCGTTTTGATAAATTAAGCATGCTAAATTTGCGAATGAATAAACTATCAAAATGTACCTGTTCATCTCTCCTTTATTCCTCCTTAAATTTGAATTTTAAAAGTGCTGCCTGAGAATCCGGAAAATCTGAAAATCCGGACCGACCCAATCCCCAAGCAGTCCGGATTTTTGGACTTCTACTGTAAAATCGTTCCGGACCACAGAATGCCGGACTAGAGGGGTACAACCTGTATTGCATTACATATTTTCTGCTGTCCCTACATCAACAAGTGTACAGAATCTGCACTATACTTTTTTGGTGTGCACCCATAAAAATAGATGTGCAGTACATGCCTGGTACATCAACAGTCAGATTGGTTTTATTGAGCAAACTTGGATATGAAGACACAGCACACCGATACATAGTAGCATACTCTTGTATAAAATACATGTACACTAGTTAAAAAAAACTACCGTACAGGTGGGATTCGATGATTTTCCAACCGAACATTCCCGTTGTCTCGCAAGGGTTGGTAAGCCTGCATACGAGACATTTTGTACTTAATTTGGTCGGCCGAAATTAGCTATTTCATTGACAATATTGAATTAGGTACTTTGTTACAATATGACTGGAGAATGTCATTATATCTAGACAAGTTAAACTGTATGTTACAGTAAATGTTCCACACACCGTAGACTACAGTAACCATGGAAATGGATGAGTTGCCATAAAGGAATGCATTATATGTTTGGCAGAATTAGTGGATATAGTTAAGGTATAAGATTATTTTACAACCAAATTTCGAATCTGTATTTGTATTGCTACTTCACTTTGGGCTAATGCCACATTATGTCATTCTTTATTCATATTGGAAAATATACCATGCTGTTCCGAAACATCTGAATAGCTCCATAGTTCATATAAAATACACATTCTGTATGCAAGATATCAGGAAATGTTGGTGGCACTAATTACGTAAATCACAATATTAGGCTGCTACAACACCGTTCACAATGTGTATTCCACATGGAGAAAGGAGGCATAGAGTTCCCATTAAGTTTCAAATTGTGTTAGTGTGCCGATCACTTGTTTTGAGTACGTGTGGCTGAACCCATACACGTGCAGGGATACCAATGCGAGGAATGCCTCGGGGGCCATTTTGAAACTTCGTTTGTAGTGTCAGTTTGTTTCTCACAGGAATTGTAACGGTAGTTTTTTTTTTACCGAGTGTATAGTGCTGTACTGTATAATCATATTCATGATGGGGATCGTGCAGCAGACTCCACTGACTTACAGTAATGATTCAAATTTTTTTTACACACAAAGCACTGTATAGAATCTAGTACAGGTTGAACCTCTCTAGTCCGGCATTCTGTGGTCCGGAACGATTTTAGCTTGTCCAATAGGTAGATAGGCAGCTTTTTTTTTTTTTTTACTTATCTGAATTATTATTATTATTACAGGAGTATTAAATTTTTGCCCCTCCGGCCCCAATGTGGGTCGGTGACCTATGCCCGGGTGGGCTAATCCCCGTAAAAAAAACAACAACAAAGCCGCGGGAAATTAAGGTTTGTTTACATCCTGCAGTTCGGCTGCTCTCTCTCTGCTTGTCTATACAGAGTACAACATTTAACCCTTCAATATATATGAGCAATAAATAAGTGTTGCTTTCATATTCTTATGTAGAGTAATGACGATATGTTTTCACGTGTGCGCACTTACATACGCAATCTCTTTTTTCTTTACCATTATCGTTAGCTACTTCTATTGTTCCATTTATTAACACTAAATTACTTAAAACAACCATATTAATTTTACTACAGCTACAACCAAGGTCTTATTTTCTTCAGTTTTATATGTAGAACCAGTCAGTCACTGGTTTTGTAATCAACGAAAACAATGCTGTGTCATTTCCTCGTGTGTTTTAATATTCTACGTATTATTAATGAATTGTATTGCTCATTTTGCACACATAAAACATTAATTCAATAAAAAAGACATTTAGTAATAAACAAAAATGAATCTTTTGTACATAAGAGATATGACGCTGTTTACACGATTATGCACGTCGTCTGCACATTGGCGGGCCGTTCAAACCCGTCGAAATTCAAGTTTCCGCCGTCAAAATTTATATATTTTTTTTGTGCGTGTGTGTTCCAATAAAATACGTTGAATTGAAAACTCGCGAATTTTGAGAAGCTACTATACGACATTTAACCCTTCAATATGTCTTCAAAGAGACCATGATGCAGAGAAAGTGGTGCTAGTGCTTCCAAGCATAAGCACAAGTCACTATCTATCCAGGAAAAGGGTGAATTTCCATGGTCAGGCACTGGTCAGGTCCCGAGGTTGCCAGACTAGAGAGGTACAACCTGTAATGCAGAGTTATTTTATAAAGATAAAATTTTCTGATAATTAATTTCAAGCCTCACACAAAATTTAAAAATCTAGTTAACATCTTTCATCAATGTTTTAAACAGGTGTACAGGAAGGTGGTTGCCCCTCAATAGAGTGGCAGTAAACTGAGACATAACTAGTAATTATGTCACTTTGTGTTAGGTCCTTCAGCTGCCTGCCCAAGATTATTGTGTATCCTTCACCAATCCTTTGTTTCTACATCAAAAACTAATGAAAATTTACAATTAGCTTTATAGACTTATTAAGTTGTCTTTTTCTTTCATCAACATTTCAAACCATCTCGCCTAACAAATAGGATTCGGGCTCATACCAGTTGGGCCCCAATCTTGAAGGTTAATCTGGGCCCGTCTACCAGTCATCTGGTGAAAAATAAATAAAAGGGTATCTGATTTACACAACTTTATTATAAAGAATATATTTTTTGTATGGTAGCTCGATCATTTCAAGAAGTATAAGAATGCAACCTAACTATGCCAAATTAGTGTATTAAACAGTACAATACTTACTATACAGTATTGTCTCACAGGGACTTGATTAAACAATACAAGTTTCTGACAATGTTAAGATGCCACTCACCATACAGTACACACTAAACCAGTGAAAATATAAACTTTTCATTCCCTGTGGTCTTAGTTACTTGCACTCCGGTGACTCGGTTAATAATTCTTCACCCCAAAAAAAAGAAGAAGAGTGTTTGTGACAGATATCATTACAGACTAAATTCTAACATTAAGTCCAGTTGTAAAATAAGCAAACACACGGAATCTTACACTTCAGCTACGTATTACATTAATTACATAAAGAGTAACATTGTCTTAACTGTCGGATGAAACCATAAGCATGTGACACCAATTATACACTAAAGTTATTAAATATGAAAAGAAAGCAAGGAATGAGAGAAGTAATTACAGTATATTGAGCCATAGTACAGTATGTGAGCATCCGTTTGCATTCATAATATTTTACTTAGCAAAGGTAAATAAATATATAAAAGAAATGTAAGGGTTCACACCTTTGGAATATTATCATTCACTCAACAAGCAACATCTAAACAAGAGTCAATAATCACCTAATCTCATCTGGATAAAAAGTTGGGTTACTCTCACAAAAAACATGGTTGTTGCTATTGATTATTTCAGACTAGTATTGTATATATTATCTCAGAATATGGTTATAAGAGCAAATACAGCATACAAAAGTGCACATGGATAGGCAACTAAAGGCTGCTGGTGGTCCATAGCCAAGCCTGTCACAAACAATTTAGATGCTGAGATGGAACACCAAAGAATAGCCATACCTGTGAGAATTATGCCAATAGGTCCTTGAAGTGACAACAAAACATTCACACCAGCTAGAGCCACCATGGGTAACAAACAATAGCCCAATATACTTACTACTACACCCAAGCTCACACCTGGCATGGACATCATGTTCAATAGTCCATACATAGAGGCACATCCTAACATGCCAATGCCATAGATGTACCCAAATTGGGCTTTACCCGAGAGCAAAAGAAAGCTGCCAAACGCTAGACAAAATGCCAAGGGTCCGGCCAAGTCTGTATCTTGCAGTATGGTGGGATCTGTTCGACGCATTGGGTTAAGAACTGTTAGAGTTTTCTGCACAATAGCATCAGGATTGATGCCTAGCTCCTCCAACAGTGGTGGTTCATCTTCTAGGGAATAATTATCTGGCACAGGGGACATAGGACTTATGCCTGGGGTCATGATGGAAGGTCCTGGTGTGAAAAATGCTGGTTGTTGACTCCCTTCACTGCTATATGATGTGGTAGGGGGAGGTCCTCCCTGACTTGATTGACTGTTATACTCAAAATTTTGAAACTGTTGCTCTTGTCCAAAATCTGAAGAGCCCATGTCATATGAATAGCTTCCTTGGTCTCCCCAACCATTTCCATGTGGCTGCTGCTGTTGATCCCAGCCATAAGACATCTGCAATCATTAAGTGCCTTCTTAAGGGAAATACTATACTACAATACAAGGAAAAAATTTGTCCTAAACACTGGAAAGGAAAATACTGAAATTCGTGTACAAGTCTCTAAATGCTCACCTCTTTACATAAATTTTTAACACTGGTAGTGAAGTGACAGTAATGGTGATTGACAAACATCTTTGAAACTCTGCTAAAAGAGGAAGTTGAGTAAGACCAGATAAGAGGAAGGATGAAACTGCTAAAAGAGGAAGATAAGTAAGACCAGTAAAGAGGAAGGAAGCATAAAAATTTAATACTTCATCTAAAAGGGCAAGAAATAATCACTAATTTGTACAGTATCTACACAAAAAACTGTGGACATGCAGCAAAGTAGGCCTCAACCTTTACCATGGCCACCAATGTGTTGCTTCATAATATTGGCTGTATAAATCCCTCAACAAAAACACCTGGACAAATGTGGCTTGCCTGACTACTACAGTATGTGTTGCAGACTTGGTAGAATGATTTAGTGGGCCACATTACTAAAATTCAAGGAAGAAAAGCTTTCACTAAGAAATAAAATGGGAAAGTTGAGAAATAATAAAATGCATGTTTATTAAGCTTGCTTCATATTTGTTAACTGTCTGATGGTGGCCTCAATATACACCTAGACCCCGACTTACGACTACGTGGACTTACGACCGTCGGGACTTACGACCGCCTCGGATATAGATATAAAAAAAAAAAAAAAAAAAAAAAATTTTTAAATAACACGCATTTTCTATACCGAAACGTTTCCAGTTAATGTAGTCTCCATGTATAATTAGAAAATTATGGGGGCCCCATGTGCATTCAGCTGACTACATTAAAGGTTAAGTGGTCAGTCACACTGTATCCATTCCTTATTATTTATTACTTTCACTGTACTGTATCCATTCATCATTATTCATTACTTTTACTGTACTGTATTTCATTGTAGATTTTTTATTAAAAGAAAATTTTTTTTTTTTATCTATGTCGGACTTACGACCATGTCGGACTTACGACCTGGATTTGGGTCCATAACCCCGTCGTAAGTCGGGGTCTAGGTGTATTGATAAATTGTCTGATATCAAGGTCAAAACCCAGCCCCTCTTGATTGGTTAGGCCAAGGCCTGGGATGGGTGCCAGACTAATGAGGGTTGGTGAGTAATGTGTAATGTAATAAAATGATGTTTGGAAAATGATGATTCCTGCACACTTACATATACAATATAAACATTTTATTTACAAATATTTGGGTTATTACAACTCCACAATTTTAGTGTCAGGTAACCCAGCACAACACAAAAATGAAATTTACAATATTAAACTCCCAAAACAATAACGGCTGAATAAGAATGGAACAAGAGATAACTCGATCCATGCCCAGTGATGATATTACAGCACTACTTGTACTATCATGCACAAAAGTCCCTTCAAGTAGCCAGCCACATTGAGTCTGAATCACCTGAGGTTGAATCAGTGAAGCAGCTGAAGTAAGTGCCTTGATGGCCCAACAGATGTCGCACCATTTAGTGTGTATGAGGGGTGGAGAGAGGAAGCATGAATCACGAAACCCCCACACTGTATACTGATAATGTTAGGAATGTGATGGACATGGTTCATATTATTATGGATATTGAGAGTTGCTTAACAATAATTGCCAATGCACGACAATAGGTACAACTACAGATGAGCCAGTGTGGTAGTTACTGAGAGTTTGATGACTTGTTACTAAGGTTGGCGTCACTGACAGCAGGGTCAAAAGGTGAAATGGGACACAGACATATGCCGGTGACTCATTCCTAACATCAACATGAGCAGGAGATTGGTGATATTCTTTCTAATCATTATTCACTGTTGTTTTAATTCTGATATACTCCTCGACTTACGACCACCCGAACATACGACCGCCACAGTCATATAAAATATTTTTCAAATTACATATTTTCGAGTCCCGACGTTAGTGATCGTGCTGCGTAGTGTACTGACAAAATTTTCATTTGTAATTCCCTTTAAAATGGCTGGCAAGCTTAAAAATGAGAGTTCTCGTGGTGCTGGGAAGAAAAAGAGACACCCATTTTAGATTTTCTAAGTAGTATTTTCACATTTTCGACTTACGACCAATTCGACTTACGACCTGGTTGTCGGTCCCTAACCCCGTCCTAAGTCGAGGACTGACTGTATAGTACAGTATTGGTGTGTGATATAGGTGCTGTACTGTATAAGGTTGACTTTTAGTGCATGATCATCCTGAGTATTTGTTAATAGAAGTAAACTACAGTCATCCCTTGGTTATCACACCTAATTGGGACCGAGCCGAGTGCGTGATACAAAAAACGCGATAACGAAAGTAAAGAACCTAAGGGATTTATTCTAATTAGTTCCAGGCACCCAAGACCCAACCCCAATTTTCCCATTTTTATGACCACTTAGACCCACTAAAGATATAGATAATGTTATGGTAAGTATCAGAAACACACACAGGCATGGATAGGTTTATTAAAAAGTGATGAAAAGGGTACGCTCAATACTGTAGTCCACAAAACATGAAGCTATGCTTTCTTTATTTGAGTCCCCCGTCTGAGGAGTCCGTTTTCTCATCACTTCAGGACGCCCGAGTCCTCCGTTTTCTCTCAACCTTAGAGTGCACCCGAGACTTCGTTATTCCTTAGTAATGACACAGAATTTGAAATGGCAACTGGGGTTGCAATTGTTGAGGCAACTTAGATATGTCTGATTACAGTTGGAACATTCAAGATTCATTGTGAGTGATGTTGAAAGCTTCAACTGTCTTTATGGTTGGTAAAACTTGTAAAGTAAGTGAGTGTCGAGTCTGTCAGTAAGAGTGGCACGTGTGAGTGCTTGTGTTTGTACAACCGCTTTCAAGTTTTGTTACCTCCATCCATTTTCATCCAGCAAATGTGTTATTGTCAATTTGTACGTGAAAGATTTTATCCTCAATAGATGTAGGTGAAGCAAGAGGGTAACAATACACCTGATACACACACACATATATACAATACAGGTAAAAGAAATAATTGTCCTAAGGGCAAACACATAAAGGGAATATACAAGGGTACAATTCTCATAAGTAAAAATGTAACCCCCCCCCCCCACACGTCAAAAAATGTTATTTGCGGATTTGGCAATTCACAGCCATTTTGAGAACCTAACCCCTGCGAATTTGTTTTTTTAGGAAGGCGGGGGCTGTATACACATATACAGTATAACATCAATATAACACGAGATACGTTTCAAGAGAGGTCGCTTTAAACAGAATTTGCACTAAATCTAAGTGGTTTGAATGGAATAAATTAGTTTGGTACTTTAGAGAAACACAAAATACTAAAAAGACTGAGAGTCTACTCAGATACACCTCAGCCCATCTCCTAGAATAAAACAAAACACTCATAAATCAACACAGCTAAAATTATGGGATGGGAAATGTTTTACAGTTGATGCCAAGGTCTATTGTTTTTTATTTATCTTTCCTTAAGAGTGACTAAGTTTTTCTCTTATAAAATGTCACTGAACTGGCATGATCTAATTAATTTTATTACAAAGGGCTAGAATTTTTATCTCGTGCAAAATATATGACATTTACCTGTATTTTCAAATTATATGTACAGTGGGGTATGCTATAACGAACGTAATTGGTTCCAGAACCTCGTTCGTTATAGCATTCGTTCGTTATAGGATTAATCCGTTCCAGGCCCCCAAATACAACCACTTAACACTGAAAAAATTCTGTGGAAAATGTAAAAAATACGGTACTTTATCTTACCTTAGTGTTATTCAGCATGCAGGTACCCCTAAACACTGGCACATCACTATCACTTCCACTGGGAGTCTTGGCTTTAAGGTCCTCAAACAATTGTTTAGCCTTCTCACAAATTATAGCTTCACTAATGTTACCACCTGCCATTTCTTTCTCCTTTATCCACACTAAGAGTAAATTTTCCATCTCTTCAATCACATTACACTTTGCTTTGCTAAGTCTAAAGATTCCCTTAGCCACTTGCACAGTTTTTAACTCCTCTTTATTCTTCAAAATCGTACATATAGTCGATTTAGCCATCCCATATTCATCACTAAGTTTCGCAATGCTTCTTCCATTCTCACGTTTCTTTACAATTTCTTTCTTAGTTTCAAGGGTTATTAGCTTTCTCACTCGCTTTGGATGACTCATTGTTACAATTGTATACTTGTATAACAAAATAGTTATACAAATAACGCGAATTTCCACATCAAAAGACGAAATTTCAACAATAACAGTGGTGCACTGGCTACACAATGAGACAAAGATGGCGCCTGACGCTCTTGTTGTGGGTCGCGGTACAACAATATTCATGCGCCAGGCGAAATAGTCCCGTATTCATCCGCGTTCGTTGTAGGAGTTGCGTTCGTTATAGCATTCTCAATTTTATAGGTAAAACCGTTCGTTATAGGAATATTCGTAGTAGGATCCGTTCGTTATAGCATACCCCACTGTAATTTGAATATAAACGTCATATAATTATTATTAATTATTCGCTGTCTTGCAAGGATTCTAGCAATGCAAATTATATTCTCCTAACTTTAGTCTGTGATATTATATAAGATAAAAACTGTAAGCCTACAACCACCAAACCCTTGCTGGTAAAGGGGGGGGGAGGATTTGAATGATTTTTTTTTACGGGGATTAGCCCACCTGGGCACAGGTCAATGACCCACATCAGGGCCTGGAGGAGAAAATGTAAGAATAATAACAATAATAATATTAATTAGTTAATAGTAAATAAAATTTATAAAATTTTAAAAATAAAAAATTAAATAATAACAACAACAACACTGATGATGATGATAATATAATAAAGGACCATAAAGAAATACAAAAATTTTAAAAAGATCAATAGTGAGAAATGATATACGTATGTATGTTGTGTTCTCAAAGTAAGAGAAACAATTGAAACCCTGCAATTGTGTGTAAATGTGGCAGAAAGTCAAATCAGCAACCTGGGACTTTTTCACAATTTTTGTGATGTCATATGGCAGTTACTTCATTTCTCAAGAGCAATGTCCTGTAATGATAAAGAAGTTTTTATAGGAACCATGTCAGGAATTGTATTTGTGGTTCATTCATGGCCAGCTTAGTTTGTTCAATAAGACTATTTGGAAGATAGAGAAAAACATCGGTGCAACAGAGGCAGCCAATGAACTAAAGGTTCTAAAGCTTAACTTGCAAGAGGAAAGATAACTGCAGTATTTCATTCCACAAGGAGTCAAGGTGTTGCTATGTAAGTCAGAAGAAAGTGGAGATGTCAGTGTTAAATCTTTCAAGGATGAAGTCACTGCTTTCTATGACAGATGTTTGTCATACATTTCACTCTGGGAAAGCAGGTTTGAAGATGTAGAATCTCACACCTGGGTTACTGGAGAAATAACCTGGCCAGAAATTGAGAACACAGCGACAGCATTAATAATAAATATGGAAAGACTATAAAAGACAATGACAGTCTTTTTGATAAAGTCATATTTGCAAAGAAGTTCCTAAATGACTGTGACAGGAAGAAAGAATAGGTAAATGCAGGGACTAACCATGAAGCACAATGGGTTCAGATGCTTTAACACTTCAGTGAAAAGAACATTTCTGTTCCCAAGCACAGATTATTACAGTAACGTATCTGTACTATAAATAAAAAAACATATGGACAATACTGTATCATGAAGAGTAATTACAGTAGACAAACAGTGAGACGACCCTTGTGGGAGGGGGATGCACGGTCACTTTTAACCCCCCCCCCCCCCGAGGATAGATTAACGCTTATAAAATCTCATGGACTTGACTTAAATGAATATATGTAACATGTATTGCTGGAATTCTTTTAAGATAGTGATTAATTTGACTATAAACATCACTTATTTTGCGCAAGCATGCATGCAAGCATACACACACACACACACACACCTGACCATATTAGGGTCAAGACCTATTCAGGCGCCGCTCCTGCTGAGTGGCGGCCCCCTTGGCCATGTCGGCCCATTCCTGAATTCCCTCTCCCCGACTTATCCTCACCCCCGGGATATCTACATAATCAAAAGTGACAATTTCGTTTCGGAAAGAAGTGGGATCAGTGTTGAACAGTGTTTAGGCCAGTGAACTCAGCACTAGACAGTACCAGTGAGAACCGTGATGCACCAGAGAGATAAGTACCCCTGGGAACTGACCACCATCTTCTGACAAGGAGGTGCTAATCCGTCCACCATGGGAACAACAGAAGGCCAGCTGGCTACGAGATTAGACATCACCACCGAGCAGAGCGAGGTACTGTGACACCACCCAACACCACAGAGTGTCCCCATGACCATGTGAGGTGCTTCATATCAACACCCGAGGACGAGTTACTGTACCACGTGAACACCACACCACCCGGTGTCTCTATGACCACGTGAAGTCCTTCATATCAACAGTAGGATGAGTTACTACACCACGTGAACACCACACCACCTGGTGTCTCCATGACCAGCCCAGGCCTGGGCCATCAACTGTAAACTATAATAATTTGTATGTTCAATCATTGTTCCTTCTTCTTTCAGCAATGAAAACTTTTGTTAAACGACCCACCCACCCCATGTCTTTGTATATAGTAAGTCATTTTTGTCCAATGTATATTTCAGCTTTCGGGCTGCCGAACTTTTTCAATAAACTGTTAATTATTATTATTTTTTTTCCCTCAGCCTTCATAGGGTAAGGTCATGTATAGTCAGCGCTGCCCGCTGACGTGGCCGTGGTCTCTTAACCACGGAGACAGCTGCCAGCCCAGTCTGTCGGGCTTTCCCATCCCCCATCTGGAATTATCAACATCCTCCCACCATCAGTACAGTGCAAAGACTGATGATAAACCCACAAGTGATAAACAAAGGTGGCAATTTCAACTCGAAAGAGAGAAACAACTGTTAGAGTGACAATCATGCTTGGTGGTCAATGTTGCCCTGACCCTTGACGTGACACATCCAGCCTGCGGTACACTCGCCACCACGAACACTGGATGAGAAGCCAAGAAACACTCCAGACTACATCAGGAGAGAAATGAGGACTCCCTACTCCACCCAGGTGAGGAACTATGAATTCCTAACTACATCATATGAGGAACAAGAACTATCTCCAACACCCTGTGTGAGCTGGACGACCTTCCCGGACCACGTGGTGCATCTGCAGCTGTAGTGAGGTAGCGGCTTAGCAGCCAGGTACAACGGCCATCAAGACAGTGGGAAGGACTTTGTTGGTGCCGACATCAGGTCACAAGAATGTCTACAGACCAGCTCCCACAGTACTAGATTTATAGTTAATCTATATGTTGACTATGTTTCTTATGTTTTGGTCAATCAAGTGACCCACTCCCTGATTTCACTATATGCAACTTATCATCTCTGTTGATTGTATATTTTCAGCCTTGGGGCTGCAATGTTATCTTAATAAACCGTTAATTATTATTGTTATTACACAGGAATTAGCCATTTGGGGGGGAGAGGGTGTCAAGGTCACTTTTACCCCAAATGGACCCTTCTCCCTCTGGCTGGGAGGAGGGAGGTGTGATGTTGACAGCCAGGCTAGCTAGGTAAAGCAGGACTTGCAACTTCACCTGTGACTAATGAATTATTGATAGGCTATTGAAGCAAGAGGCTTTGCTCTAAAAGGACCTAGTTCTTTAGGGAACAGGCTATATAGGCTACCTGCTAAAAAGACTGCCTGGAATAAAATGCTGTTCCAAAATAAACTGGAAATTATCATTGTAACTGCTCACTAAATTAAGACTGTGAATGGTTGTAACCATGAGATTCCCTCAGCTGAATACGATCATATGGTTTGCCAGATTTAAAAACAACATTGAGGGAGGTTTGACGGTATTAATGTTTTGTATTTTAATTTTACTTCCAGGCTGACTAAATCACAGCACCATGGATGGCGACAGAAGAGAAATTAAGCATCCTCGTAGCAGTAGTGTAATATGGGAATATTTTGAAAAAGTAGCCAATTCACCAGGCAAAGCAAAATGCCTAATTTGTGGTGCAGTATACCAACATTCTCAGAACACATCAAACCTGTTTTAAGCATTTGAGTACCAAACATGGTAGTACATATGAGAGCGCTAAGCAGCAAAAACTCTCACTGAAACCAACAGCATCAGACCAAACCGGACAGAGGCAATGTACCATTGATACTTTATTCCCCAAAAAAGGGAAATACCCTCCTGGGTCACAGAAGAGTAAGGAACTGGATAAGTTACTGCTGCAAATGATAACCACTGATTTACAGCCTGCTTCAGTAGTGGAGGACTCTGGGTTTCAAAAATTTGTGAATGGGCTCGACCCTAGATACGAACTGCCAAGCAGAAGAAAAATCATGAGAAATATGCTGCCTGATGCATACAATTCAGCAAAAGCAAGAGTGAAAACAATGTTAGAAGATACTGAAGATATTGCCCTAACTACAGATATATGGACATCCAGACAAACACAAGCATTTATGTGCATTACGGCACATTTCATTACCTCTGACTGGATACTGAAATCACTTGTGTTGTAGACAGTTCAACTAAAGACAGCCCACACTGCAGAAAATATTGCTTCCAAGTTGACGCGTGTTGCTGAGGAGTGGTCAGTTGGAAATAAGATAAGGATGCTTGTCACTGACAATGCTTCCAACATGACTCGTGCTGCTAGTCTTGTGGGATGGCGCAACATACCGTGTTTTGCTCACACATTAAATCTTGTTGTTACAAATAGCATTAGTGCAAATGATGGTTTGACTAAGTTGATAGTGAAAAATATTGTAACTTTTTTTCCATTCTTCTGTCAAAGCTTCAGATAAATTAGCAGAAATCCAGATTCAGAACCAAATTCCTGAGCACAAACTCATGCAAGACACCAAAACTCGGTGGAATTCCTCGTTTTACATGCTTGCACGCATGATCGAGCAACATGATGCTGTTACGACAGTTTTGTGCCTACTTGTCCGAAATGAACTTTGTCTGTCTGCTGGTGAAGTTATGAAATGCGAGAAGCTGTGAATACTCTCAGACCATTTGAGCTGGCCACCAGAGAAATTAGTGCTGATCTTCATTTATCAGTGACGAAGATTATTCCAATTTCACGAATGTTGATGGAAGTCACAGCACCTGAGTCAAGGCCTAGCACAAGCACAACAGTAAATGAAGACTGGCTCTCTCAATGATGAGCTGCAGCTACAAGTAAGGAAGAGATTCAGCAATGTTGAGACAAACTTTTGGCTTGCTGCTGCAACTTTTTTAGACCCCAGGTTAAAGAAAGTGCCATTTTCTAACAAAACAATGGTTGACCAAGCACAAAAGAGATTAGAAACTGAGATGTGTTCAGTCTCAGTAGGAAATCTTGCACAGTCTGAGGAGCCTGATGAGCCAACAAGCATACAGCTACCATCACCGAATGTGGAACCTACTGAAGAGGTTGGCCTCTGGAGCTGGTTTGGGAAGAAGGCAACTGAACAACAAAGACACAGGACAGCAGTAGTTGATGCAGCTCTGGATATGCGACATTATACTGAAGGAAAGCTAATGACTAGGACTGACGATCCTCTCGAGTTTTGGAAAAAACATTCATTGGAGTATCCTCGATTATCTGTAATAGGGAAGAAGTTTTTATCTGTACCTGCGACGTCAGTGCCTTCTGAAAGATTGTTTTCGAAAGCAGGGGAACTTGTGGCAGCTAAAAGGAACAGGCTCAAGGCCCAAAACATAGACATGATCCTATTTCCCAACAAAAATGCATAAGAGCTGAGTAGGTTATTATGGTCAGTTTCTCTTTGTTTCATTCTCTTCTATAATTGAAGTATTTGATTGCTTGAGTGTATTTTTAAGGGGTTGAGGAATTGTATCTTATCTGATATTCTGATTAGTTCTTCATATAAATACTGTAGCCTTTAATTCATAACTTTATCTTTAGTACACGCACGATTCAACTGTGATATGTCCCTTCATGTATACTCAGAAGGATGTTTGTTTCTTTCACATTTTACTATCTACAAAGATGAAGGTTTTATTTATTTTTATAAATACATAAATACTGTATTTGTGTTCTAATACTCAATGAAAAGTAGCTTGCATAATGTGGTGTTTCCATCATATGTACAGTCAACCCTCGCTTTACGCGGTCCCACATTCCGCGTTTCCACGGTACCCTGCCGAAACCGGAATGCTCACATTCTGCAGTGCGTGTACCCCTGTATGCGGAGAGCGGCGCGAGCAGGGTGCGCACAAGGTCGCCCAGTCATCAAAACATTACCGAGTTCTTCACCCGCCACCCACCACACCGGCCCAAGTCAGTGATAGTGATAATTATAGTGAGGATATGGACTTATATGGACTTTGAGGGGTTTGACAAAGAGGCCCTGCAAGCCTCTGTGGTGGATAGTGATACAATTGATACCAGTGATACAGGCGAGGGCCAATAATCTGCCCTCTGCCTCGGAACCAACCCCCCATCCCCGTGTGCCCAGCCATCTTTTCTACTAATGTAAGTGTTAAAAAACCTAATATTATTGATATTTCTCTTAATTATTAATTGTGTGCATACCATCATAAAATAAAAAAGTTATTTTTACTACAACGTAGGTATTGTGTCTGAAAAAGTGGAGTTAGGGGGTCGGCCCGGTCTCTATTTCAATTAATCCTGTATGTTATGTTGTTCACTTTACGCTTTTCTCACTTTCCACGGGCCGCCGTGGGTTGAATTAACCGCGTAAAGTGAGGGTTCACTGTATATTCATATAAGGAAGCTTTTGAACAATGAACAGGTTTCTTAATTAGAATTCTAAATCAAAGAAAGTAGTAGCTAATGAAAAAAAAAAAGAACGTGACTTGGAAAATTGAGAAGCAGAAACACCAAGGGGGCACCCGGGGCTTGTACAGGCACTGCAGTAATGGTAGTGGGTTGGTACAGTAAGGAGGGGCATTGAAAAACAAACCCATAATCTCAGAATCCAGTAATCGTAAAGGTAATCGATTACTTTCACCAAAGTAATCAGTAATCGCGATTACAAAAAACTGGTGGTATCGCCCACCACAACATGGCACCCCCTTCTGGGTGGGACCGCCCCACCCCCCTTTTGTACGCCACTGGATATATATATATATATATATATATATATATATATATATATATATATATATATATATATATATATATATATATATATATATATATATATATATATATACACATATATATGGGTAGGAACTGTCTCGTAAATTGGATACGAGGTATCTGGTATTAGGTACGAGTTGACATGTTCAGATGGGTACGAGTTGTCCAGCACCCGCTGACGGTAATGAAATGATTCACACTAAAAACCTAAGAAAAAAATTATCTTCAAGGAAAGTTAGGTGTTAATCAGGAAATTTGCCGTTATTTATCTCAATAAGGTACAAAGGACGTTTGTGAAGGAAAAGGATTTACCTTAGAACAAAGTGACATTATATGTATATTAGAATGTTTTGTCTCCTACACAGCAAACCCTCCACCTGTTGATACTATCTCCCTCTCCTCCTATAGTAGGAACCACTAAATATGGGACATTAAAGGTTATTAGTGAGGCTCACCGTGTAGGTCGCCTCAGCTGTTGTGACTGCCAAGTTGTCTCTTCCGCGGGTCATACACCTTCTTCATTTATTCTTTCTATTTTTTGTTCATGATATTTTTGTGTGACTTCCCTTTATTTATCTGTAATTAAGGATATTTGTTAATCATTATATTTCTTATTTATTCTTCATAATGTAATTAATAGAAACATATATTGCTTTATTTTGGCCATTATGAAGAAAAATAGTTTATACTTAAAATATAATAGTGTTTTTATTTCACGATCTTGCAATATATTATTTATAATACGCACTAAATTACGTTAATGACATGGTCTCTTTGTATTTCGATAAGTTTCAATATTTAAAGTTTTATAAAGATATTACAAAGATGTGTTCTTTGTCGGGCCTACAAATGTTACTCAACCATACGTATACACCCATTTTATTTTCAGCAACTTTTAACAGTATAAACGTAATATAACTAGAATTACCATGAAATTAATAGTTTAACTTAATTTTAGTTCATAACCAAATGGTAACACACTCAGTTGAAGACACTATTACTGGTACTGGTACAACACTAACCTTGCCTTTACTTTATATTACCGCCACTGATCGACCTGTTATTGAGATAAGGTAAAGTACTATATCTCCATAAACGTTTAAATAAAAGTAAACCAAACAAAGCATTTGATGAATTGTGATAATAAGTTCGGCATTTTCCCCAATAACTTTAGGTTAGCATATTCGCTTCGTATGGACAATATAAATTACTAAGGAATTATTTATTGACCTTATTTGGAACATGAAATGGTTTTTTATTAATATATAACTATGAATATTTTCTTGTATGACAATTGAATCGTTTTACAGTTACTGGGACTTGACTTGTTCACATACACTAAACTTCCATTAGTCTCCTGACAACATATAAAACACCCATACCCAACTAACCTATTGTATATATATGTCGGACTATTAATATGTTTAATATTTTAAAATTAAGTTACATCCGTAGGAATAGTTGATTTGTGACTAAGATTAAAATTTTAAGTGAAGGACGCCAAAACATTATTCAATTAATGTTTAATAAATACTACGAACGAGTATGGTTTCGGGGTCTTCTATATACAGGCGGTAATAAATAATATAAATTTGATGAAAATTAACAAAATGTATCTATAAGTATTATGGTAACTTATTTATAGGCTTAAATAGTATAAGTCACAATTTAAAAATTCATTTGGCAGCTTTGTGATAAAAATGTTACACAACTTGTATTTCGGAAAAGGCCCTTCAGTTAAATATGCTTACTATTTACCATTATTTATATAACTATACTGGTTATACATATGCTGAATTAATATGAACTTATATGAAAGTTTAGAGAAGAAAATACCAAAATAATGTTGGGTAGTGTGTTTCAACATGGGCCAGGTGGTGGAGGATGGGAAGCAGCGTCGTGATGGTGGTGTTGTCTTGACGCACCAGACCAGTCGTTCCTACCACACATTTTTTGGCCTTCTTTGCCTTTACTTGACATCACTCGTAATTCCAAAATGAGTGAGACAAGTGCAGTTGTCGAGAAATCTCTTCGTTCAGTCTTCGGTTGGTCTTGGTATATTTTTATCAGTTAATAATGACTAAGTAGAAGGGGGGAGCGTGACGAAGCCGCGACCTGTGTCCTTAACTGTTAAGCCTTCTTAAACCTGGTGTGGCTCTTGGTGATTGGTTCTGGACAGATTGTTTCTTGGTTTTGGCTGTTAAACTGTTCCGTGCAGGGAACGATTCCTTTCGTGTAATAAACTTGGGTTGTAGAGAGGGCAGGAAGGTGCTGGGGTCTGCCCGCTACATGCAGTACTTTGATGTTTATTATGTCAATTCACAATACAAGTTTAAAACATACATGGCGCACGTTTACAGACATAATACTCACTGCAGGTATACAAACTGTACAGTGTACATAGTACAGGTGTGAAATGTAAACTAAAAGTACAGTGTATGCACACCAGGGAAGCGATGTACACTAGGTATGCTATTTACACACTGGCCATACAATGTACACAGTCCAGGTATACAATACTGTATACACAGTCCAGGTATACAATATACACAGTCCAGGTATACAATATACACAGTCCAGGTATACAATATACACAGTCCAGGTATACAATGTACACAGTACAGGTGTACAGTGTACACAAGCGTGTAAACAATATACAGATAAGGTATACTATGTGCACATACTACATGTATACAATATAGACACTAACTGCAATATACAGACACTAGCTATACAATGTCCAGTAGCTAAAACAACAATCTGTGCAGGTGGGGGTCGATATGCTCCGAAATTTTACGTGTGACTAGTGACAGCCCTCGTATACCACAATTTATCGTCCATGGTCTCATATTGTTTCCCACAAAGTATGCACAGATAATTGTTTTAGCTACTGTACATACACAGTACAGGTATACAATATACAGATACAAAGTATACAATGCACATGGACAGTACAGGTATACAATATACAGATACAAAGTATACAATGCACATGGACAGTACAGGTATACAATATGCAGACATAAGGTATACAGTGTACACACTACAGGTGTGCAAGTATAATCTACACAGACAGTATGGTATGGGTATACAATGTACACTGCAAATACCAGTAGGTTATGTACACAGTTGTCAGATATACAATGTACACTGCAGGTACTAGTAACAAAGGTGGCAGGTAACAACCATAATATATGCAGGCTATCTCTAAAGACCTCATTTGTCCCTGAACTATCAACCTTAGGACATTTCTTAACTCCTGAAAATGCCCAAAAGTGCATAAGGAAAATGCTTCTCGGGTAATTATGGATTTAACCGGCGTAAATACACGAGACACCTTTGTTTACAATGGGCAAGCCTGGGATCTTCTCAAAGTACTGCATCATTCATAAAGTGAACCAACTAACCAAAGATCCTAAAGTTATTCATATAGTTTGTAAAGGAAGACAAGGTGAGTGTTATATTACCTCACTGTTTGTGCTGTTGGTAGAGTGTTTTGGTTGGATCACCTCAGACCAGTAACTACTACATGTAATCATTGAAAGCTGGGAGGAAGACAATGTAAGTGATGCTTGATGAGAATGGTCTGGTCTCAGCACCAACTTGGGGAAGTTTTTTCAGTGGAAGATAAAAGCTTCCTTACCTTGAGGGAAATTACAAAATGTGTATGAGGAATACGATCTGTGTAATATCAGGAAATTAATTTTATTTCAGAGGAATAAAATAGAATATAATTTAGTAATTTAGGTTAGGTTTAGTAGGTTGGTTTTCTTCATTTTATAGATGATAAATTATAGAATGTATCCCTGAAAATTTTTTTTTCAACAAACAAACCTCATCAATCTCAGACAGAAGAGTTACAAATTGTACAGTGGAGTTTTGATAATTCGCAAAATACATATTCATGTTCTTAAATTCGTGGGCACCTCTATTACTAATACTTCTTTTTAAATTTTGTGGTCAAATATTCATAAATTGGGTCCATGTGGTTGCTACTGCAGTGTTTATCTACATAAGAAACCATAATAGTTGTAGAAATATTGTTTTAATGCTGTAATGTAAATGATAAATAAAGAGAATATATAAAACTATTCATTAAGAAAAATGAAGAGTGGGAATTGTATTCTCTGTGGAAGGTAGGAAGTCATGAGGGTGGGTAGCTAGACTGCAGAAAATTCTCTCCTTCTGCTGTTGGAGAGCTACATTATCCTGCGACCCCTATGATGTACAGTATGCAATTTCACTATAATTCCCATATTATTTAGTTTCATTAGGTGTTGGGATAATAAAACATTATTGTAAAAGAAACCCACACTCAACCCCAGATGAGATATTGTCATATTAAATTCCCAGTTCATTGTTTACTTTGACATACAGCTGACCAGCCAGCCAGCTTGTGCCCATGTCTGTTTCCATGCTGGTGAATTGGTGTCACCCAGAGGATGATTTTGAGAATGAAAAGAGCTGTTTATATATATTTTTTTATGTATTATGTACGATATTTAGTGTTTATTAAAGCAGTTTTGGAACAGTTTATGCGTATTTTTTGGCCTCTGGAATCAACCTAATTATATCCATTTAAATCAGTTAAACTATACAGTAATTCGTGATGTCTTTTTGTAGCTACTTAACCTGCGAATTATCATGTCTCTACTGTACTGTACAGTGAAATTACACAAAATGTATTTCTCCTGCATTTTTTGTTACTTAAGGTAAGAAAACTTTTATCTTTGGAAAATTCTTAGAAGATTATCCTGGAGACTGTATTATTTTCAACAGGTTCTTCACAACTATGGTTGGTAATGCAATGTAGTACAGTATGTTAGGAGTGTTTATGTATAGGATTTACTGTATATCCATGACACTTTTAACAAGTCTTTTTACTGGACTGTACATGGTTACAAGAGAAGAGAAGGGAAAGAAAACTATATTGTACATAGCTATTTTGAGAAAGATTTGGAAAGAAGTGTATCAAAGATGAAGATGGGTGTGCAGTACAGTGTTGTTGATATTTGGATGTGAAGCTGGTCTCTGGACACAAGTAAAACAAGCAACAGGAATGACGTGTTTGAGGACATTATTTGGGTGAATATCATGCAGGCAATAGGAGATGGCTGAGACTAATTGCACAGAAAAATTGCAACACAATTTCTTTTGCAGTAATAAATAATTTAATGAATCTCCAGAAACCTAACCTGACCTCAAGCGAGAGACAATGTGACTAGATTTTTCCATTCAATAAGCCACGGTGAAAAGACCATCTTGACATTTGCATAAACATATTACAGCTCAGAGGTGAGAGAGATAAGAGGAAGAGAACAAGTCCAAGAAGAACATGGAATGATTTTGGGGAGAAGGATGGATGCCCAGGATGAATGTGAATTATAGGAGAGCCTGACAACAAGTGGTTCATGGGGCTGTTGACTCATTAAGAGGAAGTGGATGACGGTAAACGTATAGAGAGTTAGTGTTTACTTTTGGTTGTGGCCGTGATGCAAGGTAGTGAGAGGGCCAGCAACACTAACATAAGAACATCAGAATGGAGGAAACTGCTGTGGGCATATTGGGCAGTCCCGTTTACACCCAACCCCTATTGCTCATATAAGCATCCAACCTATGTTTGAAGCTATCCAGCGTATTCCACTCGTCCACTACTCTGATTCCAAACTAATGTTTACCTATTTCGCGTCTAAATCTAAATTTGTCTAATTTAAAACCATTGTTGCGAGTTCGCTCCTGGTTGGATACCCAGTAGTTTGAGTACCTTTGTAATGTCCCCTCTTTTTAGCCCTAACTTCTATTTATACACCTCTATCATATCGCCCCTCACTCTACGTCTCTTGAGGGAGTGCAAATTAAAATGCTTTAACCTGTCTCTGTACTCAAGGTCCCTAATGCCCAGGATTAGTCTTGTCATTCTCCTCTGAATTCTTTCCAAAGATTCTATATCCATTCTGTAATACGGTGACCAGAATTGAACTGCGTCATCCAAGTGAGGTCACAAGCGCAAGATATAGTTTAGGATGACCTCGCTAGTCTTGTAACTAACACTCCTTTGTATGAACCCAAGTACTTTATTAGCCTTGTTTCAAGCAAATACACATTGTTTACTTGGCTTAAGATTCTTACTTATCATTACTCCTAAATCTTTCTCATTCGGATTTCTCAATAACATCGTTGTTCATCTGGTATCTGGTTTCCCTGTTTACATCTCCAATACTGAGTACTTTACATTTGTCCACATTGAATTTCATCTGCCATTTTTCAGACCATTCGAAAAATTCTTTTAGATCTTCCTGTAGTTTGCGGAATCCTCGTCAGATTTAATTTCATGCCCTATTTTAGTGTCGTCAGCAAATTTACTTATGTTGCTGTCTACTCCGATATCTATGTCGTTTATGTATATAATAAATAATAATGGTCCAAGTACTGAGCCTTGGGGAACTCCACTCGTGACGTTGCTCCAATGGGATTTAGTGCCGTTAATGCTCACTCGCTGTTTCCTGTCCTGTAACCACGCCCTTATCCATTTTAGAATGTCTTCTTCAATGCCATGAGCCTCCACTTTTCTTATTAGTCTTTCGTGGGGGACTCTGTCAAAGGCTTTGCTAAAGTCGAGATATACCACATCATAATTGTGTCCCTCGTCCACTGATTTGAAAACAGATGAAAAGAATGTTAATAGATTAGTTAGACATGAATGCCTGCTTGTGAAGCCATGTTGGGATCAACTTGTGCTTCTCCAGGTGATTTCGAATAGAGTTTGAAATGATTGCTTCCAGTAATTTGTCTACAATTGATGTTAGACTGATTGGACGGTAGTTAGAGGATAGTGATCAATCTCCCTTCTTGAAAATCGGTATTACATTCGCTATCCTCCAGGATTCTGGTACTACACCCGTTTTTAAGGACATGTTAAACAACTTTTCTAAGGGCATACTAAGCTCTTCCTTACATTCCTTTAATACTCTGGCAAATATCTCATCGGGACCTGGTGACTTATTAGGCTTTTGTTTGTCTATTTGCTTACTAACATCGTTACTAGTCACTACTATCTCGCTTAATTTATTTTCTTCACTATCTCTGTATAGAGTCTGTGCCTCGGGTATCATGTTTAAATTTTCGGTGGTGAAAACTGTTCAAAAATATTTATTCAGATTATCGCTCATTTCTCCGTCGTTATCAGCTAGCTCACCTGTATCTGACTGTATTGGTCCAATCTTTTCTCGTGTTTTAGTTTGATACATTTGATAGAATCCCTTGGGGTTTGACTTCGCCTCCCTTGCTAGCTTCAGTTAATTATTCCCCTTTGCTTTTCTTATCTCGGTCTTATCCCTACCTGCCAATACCTTATAATAATCTCGGAGGTAAACTTCACCACAATTTATTTTCCTACCTATAGCCTTCCTTTGTCCAATAATATTCTTTAAATAATTAATTATCCATTTAGGATCATTGTTGTTTGATCTGAGTTTTCTGTATGGTATGTTCTGCCTTTGTGCATGAAGTGGAACTCGTCAACCTCAGATCTCGTGATCATATCATCCTCAACCGTCAGGTCTCCAGGTATGGTGAGGTTGCCTTCAGTGGGTACATGACCTCATGTGAGGTCGTGTAATTCACCCCCAAGTGTGATACCCCTTCTCTCAGCTGCCTCTTCAAACTATCAAAGTTTGCCCTTCTGAAATCTGGGACTTAAGTGGAATTTTTCTTGCGGCTGCCCTGAAATTCTAAATGGAATTAATTTCTTTGTGATAGCTGTTAGCAAGTTCGTTCCCTACCTCGACATTACTAATGAGATTTTCTCTGTTTGACAGAACTAAATCGAGTATATTATTACCCCGGGTGGGTTCGGTTATATGTTGGCTTCGGAAACAGTCCTGGATTGTTTCAAGAAAATCCTCTGATTCTGAGTTACCCGTAAGGTCAATCTAATCTATTTGGTTAAAGTTAAAGTCGCCTACTATACAGACTTTGCTATGTATGGAAGCCCTGCGCATTTCATCCCAAATAAGTCGCTCATTATCTCTTATCAAGATTAGGAGGTCTATATATTACTCTTGTGATTAATTTTTCCCTACCATCGATTAATTCTATCCAAATTGTTTCTGTATTCCGCTTGGTTTTTATTTCCTTATTTATTTCACACTTCAGATTATCCCTTACATAGATTGCTACTCCGCCTCCTTTCCTAATCTACCTTTTGATATGGAATAATTTGTAATCTGCAATTTGGTATTCGACAGGTAACTCACGTGAGTCTAGGTTTATCCATGTTTCGGTGAGTGCTATTATATAGATTTTTTCGGTACATACCAAAGCCCTGATTTCATCCATTTTGTTTCTCATACTTCTACAGATGAGAGGGCCTTCAACACTAACATACAGATGAGAGGGCCAGCAACACTTAACATACAGATGAGAGGGCCAGCAACACTTAACATACAGATGAGAGGGCCAGCAACACTAACATACAGATGAGAGGGCCAACAACACTAATATACAGATGAGAGGGCCAGCAACACTAACATACAGATGAGAGGGCCAGCAACACTTAACATACAGATGAGAGGGCCAGCAACACTAACATACAGATGAGAGGGCCAACAACACTAATATACAGATGAGAGGGCCAGCAACACTAACATACAGATGAGAGGGAGGGAGAGGGCCAGCAACACTAACATACAGATGAGAGGGCCAGCAACACTTAACATACAGATGAGAGGGCCAGCAACACTTAACATACAGATGAGAGGGCCAGCAACACTAACATACAGATGAGAGGGCCAGCAACACTTAACATGCAGATGAGAGGGCCAGCAACACTAACATACAGATGAGAGGGCCAGCAACACTAACATACAGATGAGAGGGCCAGCAACACTAACATACAGATGAGAGGGCCAGCAACACTAATATGGAGAACTGGTTGATAGAATACTGTGTAGTGTAGCTATAATTGAAAGTGTTTTGGATATTTATAAGTATATACAGTATGTTCATGTTTAATAATCATTTTATTCTCCCAACAGTTGGCAACATTCCCTATGAAGCAACAGAAGAGAAGCTTCGGGACATATTCAGCCAGGCTGGTCCTGTGTTGTCCTTCAAGTAAGTGATTCTGTCTTGTGAAACTTGTACTCTACTGTACTTGTGTCTCAAAAATTATTGTACAAAACAGGTTGAAAATTTAGCAGGTCCAAATTTTTTACATAGTACTGTAGTACTAAATATTTTGATGATCTTTTTTGAAAATAATTTAAGTTCTGTACAATATAAACAAGCTGTTAATTATAGACCGGTATTGTACTGGTTTCATAAAGTGTTCTAGAAAAATGAGATAATGGTGTTGAAATTAATGTTTATTCTGTGCTGTACGCAACACGACGTCACTGTTTAAGGTTTTTGGTGCAAGCTAAATAATATAGTAATTTCTCCAAGTAAGGGTAGTGAGTTTATTGAGTTTACTGTACAGACAAAGGTAGATAAGTAAGTGATTCTGTCTTGTGAAACTTGTACTCTACTGTACTTGTGTCTCAAAAATTATTGTACAAAACAGGTTGAAAATTTAGCAGGTCCAAATTTTTTACATAGTACTGTAGTACTAAATATTTTGATGATCTTTTTTGAAAATAATTTAAGTTCTGTACAATATAAACAAGCTGTTAATTATAGACCGGTATTGTACTGGTTTCATAAAGTGTTCTAGAAAAATGAGATAATGGTGTTGAAATTAATGTTTATTCTGTGCTGTACGCAACACGACGTCACTGTTTAAGGTTTTTGGTGCAAGCTAAATAATATAGTAATTTCTCCAAGTAAGGGTAGTGAGTTTATTGAGTTTACTGTACAGACAAAGGTAGATAATAATTAACTAAACATTACATCAGTATTTCTCAAAATGTTTCAGACTTATGTATGACCGTGAGTCTGGCAAACCAAAAGGCTATGGCTTCTGTGAATATAAGGACCAAGAAACAGCTCTATCTGCTATGCGCAATCTCAACGGATATGAAATTGGTGGACGACCTTTACGTGTTGACAATGCCTGCACTGAGAAGTCTAGAATGGAGATGCAAAGTGAGTTGTTTATTATTATTATGTTATTATTTTTTGTTATTACTGTTATTGTTGTTGGTGTTATTATTATTACTAATGCTACTGTATTATTATTAAAATAATTATTGTTACTATTTTTATTGTTAGTATAGTGTCACTTAAATCATGAATTCAATATTAGGAAATATGTGTGAGATGATTCTACTTGTTGTTTCAGCCATTTTGTGCCATTTTTATTCACCTCTGCATTTTCCTCCAATTTTTCAGGCTTTTTTTTTCACATGATCCAGCCACATAAACAGTGAGAGAAAGAGATGAGAGATATACCAACTGTAAATTAATGTTTGGTTATGTTCAGGTTTAATGATGGGTCCTGTGGTTGAATCTCCCTATGGCCCTGACGTTGAGCCAAACAAAGCCCCAGAAGCCATCAGTAACGCAGTGGCCTCTCTCCCCCCGGAACAAATGTACGAGCTGATGCGACAGATGAAGCTGTGTGTCCGTAACAACCCCAGTGAGGCTCGCACCATGCTCATGAACAACCCTCAGCTGGCCTATGCTTTACTCCAAGCTCAGGTAATATATAAGTTCTTTGTGCACAATAAGGAGCAGGTCAGAGTAAACCATCTGTGTTAAAATATCAGCATAGAACAAATGTAGTGATAAATCATATCTTAACTAATGTAGACAAAGAAAATATTATTATTTTTTTTTATTACTTGGACCCAAGTTATCAAAATCAGAATTTCTCACACACTGGTCATCTCTCTGGTACTGTAATGTGGCTCATATAAAATACAGCTGAAATTCCATTACCTGTATTTTACATAAATGATTGGGATATATGCAACCATACAAACTGTAGTTCATGACTTATTGTGCTATATGTTTGGTATCATTTGTTTCTGTTTCGTACAAAACAAAGTAATAATGAAGACTTCATTCAAAAGCTGATTTTATCTTTGACTTCAACCTTTTATGATAAATATTTAAAAAAAATCTAACATCGTCTCTGAAGTGCTAATGCCTTGAAATCGTTTACATTTTGATAGTAGTACAGATATTTAACATTATTTTAGAAAATAACAGATCTGTTTACCTATTGTGTACATATTTAGTTGGAATAACTGGACAGCTACGTGAGCATTTTCTTTGAACCAATCAGCTAT
Source organism: Homarus americanus (assembly GCF_018991925.1). Taxonomy (NCBI): domain Eukaryota; kingdom Metazoa; phylum Arthropoda; class Malacostraca; order Decapoda; family Nephropidae; genus Homarus; species Homarus americanus. The sequence goes on from NW_024756914.1 coordinate 8,971,730, forward strand.
TTTTATAGAGGAGGGGCGTGGCTTATGGACCAGGTTAGCATGGAAATACTATAGTAATGCTGAGTGAGTGGTGCTGCCACATTGGCAGGTTCATTGCTAGTATTTTCCATTTCATTATTAATCCAGTACAATAGATTTTTTTCAGAGGAAAACATTATTTATTGACATAAGACTTATTTCTAAAATATAAAAAAAAGCAACCAAGAATTGGTCACTGTCTGTGTCAATATGTTCTTCAAGAAGATGGGTTACCTTCACCCTGTCTACTGCCACCCTCACTTCACTTTACCCACTGTCACCCACTCACCCTTAACCTCATCCTATATTGCCCACACCTGCCTCATCCCACCCATTCCCTGCTATTCGCGCCCACTTACGCCCTCAGGATTAAATCATAGGACATGTTGGGGTATTATTGGTACTATTTTTAATATTTAAGTTCTCTGTGTTATTGAAGTTCTTGATTAACTCTTCCAGGTAGTTATGAGGATTATCGACCCCAAAACAGCCGTTCAGATACTCCATGGAGGGCGAGAGGCGGTTGAACCGTTAATGCCTACGGGAACAGTACCTCCACCAACCTCAATTCCTCCACCAACCTCCGCTCCACCAACCCTCAATGGTGGACTCCCCGTCCCCACCAGTGGACCTCCACCACCCTCCAACTTACCCACTCGTTATCCTCCACCAATGACAGGTGGGCCTGGTAACTTTCAGGGTCCACCCCCTGGACCACCACCAACACGAGGACCTCCTTTCCCAGGTAGATACTGTACACAGTAACTGAGAATTTTTTTCCTTTACCCTGCTAGCTCAACATTCTCACATACCACAGTGATCATTGTAGCACTGTTTTCCCAGGTAAGGAATGTACACCCAATCCAAATAATGTTTTACACTACTTATGGTGAAGACAATTGTTGTGCTTGAATATGTACATGGGAAGATTAGAGTACTGTAGCTATAAATGAGGCTTTACAGTATTTGGTTTATAAGTACAGGGTGTTCCTGACTTACGAACACCCGGCGATACAAATGAGGTTCTATATGGTCAATTGTTTTAAGAATCCATCATAGGTACAACTGGTTTGTAGTACAGCATGCCCTTAAAATTCATGGGGGTTTTGGTCTCAAAATGGCCACGAATTGCCAAATTGGCGAATATCATTTGCTGGCTGGGGGTGGGGGGTAAATTTTTACTCGTATGCAAGGAAATGTTTAATCCCTTTATGTGTTTGCCCTTAGTTGCCCTTAGTTGTTGAGAGAGCAGAGTAGCACAGACGCGAGACAGACAAGTGTTTATCCCGGACTGAGGCGGAGTGAGCGCACATGGCCCAGCCACCTGGGACAAGAGAGACACCTTGCGGGATGCCATAAAACTCGTGGTCTCAGCTGCGAAAATGTTGCCAACTTTAAAACTGTTGTTTTTTACTTATAAACTATTTTTCTGCCCTCATCATGGCTCCCAAATGCAAGTCTGATGCAAGTGATAGTAGTGCATCCAAGAAAAGGAAAACACTTACAATGGAAGTGAAAGTTGATGTAATTAAAAGTTCTGAAAAAAAGCAAAACACCCTCAGTCATTGATAAAGTGTTGGGCTTCAGTCTTTCATTGATCGGAACAATTTTGAACAACAAATATAAACTTTTTGAACTTGTAATAGGATCTAGACCAATACACTCAACTGTGATCACAAAACAAAGATTGTTAGTGATCTGGGTGGAAGATCAAAATTAATGGCATTTGCTTATAAGTCTAGCCTTGATTCAGTTTCATCCTAATAAAGCCTCTGTCTCTACATGCCAGCCATCCCCAGGTTTCAATGTATGTGTTTTGTCATTAAATTTTTTATTTTCTCTTATATTAAGTGATTCTAGTTGTATAAAAGGACTCAGGCTATGATATAGTACACATAGGGTATGAGTTCCGCCTTTTGTACATTTCCGACTTAAGAACGTTCTCAGGAATGGAACTCGTTCGTAACCCGAGGACCCCCTGTATGTAGATACAAAGTGAATTAGGTATGGATATTGTGTACTTCCTGGCTGTGGTCCTATGTGTTGCCACACCCATGTATAAATACAAGGATTATTCCAATCCTTTATAAATGGGCGAGTAAACATTTTTTTACAGTGAATGATGTTTATTATGTCGTGGGTGGTGACTTTACTAAGTCTACTGTGTCATGGACAAAGTTAATAATAGACTAGAAGATACAGAGGAGTTAAATTGAGTAAGGGTTTACAATGTACAGTAGTGCAATATTGTAATGTACAAAATGTCTTTACCTACAGTAAGTGGTGACTTTGACATGCGGCAGCTGGGAGGGGCACCGAGGGGACCACCACCTCAAGGTAACGACCAAGACATGCGACTACCTCCGCCTGGCATGACGGGTCCCCCTCCACCCCACGATAACTATGGCGGGCAACACCATGACTTTGACAGCAGGTAAAGAGAGGCAGCTGTCCTGTAATACTTGGTTAATATGCTTCTCTTGCCAGCTGTAATTATTGTACTCTTGGAGCATTTTCATTTATTTTAAATCTAATGAATTATTAAACATTGAGTTTGTTAATGACATGTTAAAACAAAGTTGATGTTAACAACTCACTCAGATGTAGAAGCTATTGTAGAATGACACATAATCTATTGTCATAAAAATATCATGGAGCAGCACTTTGTAGCTTCGTTAGGCATATTTGGCTGGACATTTTTATAGTAACCTCACGCTTTTTTTCATGTTCAAGCCGACAATCAAAGGAATCAGAAGGCAACGATAGGTATGACAGATTAACCGCATATATTTTTGTCTGTTTTATTTGTCAACATTTTTATTTCTTTCAACCCTACTTATGCTTTAGAGAATTATGGCTTGTTAACTTCTCAGATTATTAACAGTTTAGAGTTGACTGTGACTAACATTACTTTAGTGTGATAGTTTAGAAGGGTTGTGTAGACTTGTATTATCTTATACTTTTATGGGATAATATGTATTATACAGCACTAGTTTTTAAGGCTTAGTTTACATATACTGCACAGTATTTTACTGTCCAACCTTCTTGTTTGCAACAGCTTTGAATAGGAATTATTTTTATTGGCCGCTACAGTACCAAGTTTTAGCCAGTTATTTTTAGTTTAAACTTGTGGAATGTTAACAGAGAATATTAACAAGAGTGAGCATGCACGTCCCTCAGTTCCCTTCTTCCTCTTACTAAACAATCTTGAGGAACCTCAATCTTATCTCTGTCAACAAGCTGTCAGGTTATAGCTTGTAGACCTGTTCTTGTATTCATGTGAAGGTAAATTTATTTTAGGTCATACTTGAATAAACTTGGTGTACAGTTGCCTGCACTTATACCTGGTACAGTAGCTGGTGTGTTTTGTGAGATGTGGCAACTCTGTGTTTGTTTACATCATATTAAAACTCCTGGAATGGCCTTAAAGAACCTCGCAATAGTAGCCAGACTAAGGATGCTAGATAAACTTTCCTTAGTTTCCTCATATCACAAAATCCTCCAGCCACTGTACCAGGTATAAGTGTAGGCAGCTGTACATTCGTTCTTGCTCTGTGGGTCAGATATTGAAAGGTTACATGGATGGTCTCTCTCTCTTACCTGTTATCTTTCTCCTTTCCCACATTTGCATGGGGTGACTCAAAGAAAACAGAAACATCTTCAAAGGGAGAAAAGCTAGTGGAATAGTTTAGAAAGGACTGACAGGAAGGGTGTAAAAAAGTCAGTATATGACAAGAGTTTTTCTCTGTAAAATAACTGATGGTATGGGACCAAGTGCTCCATTAATGGTAATTTATAACATCGCTTGAACTAGCCCGGTGGTGCTCTGGATGTGGTCTTACTCCATTTCACCCATCATTGTTAAGTCTTCTTGCACCTAACTTTGTCTGACATTATTTTACCTTACCTTACCTAACCTTACTTCACCTATCTTTGTTAAGTCTACTGACACCTTTTCATCACACTGGCCCCATGAGCCAACACACACACACACACACACTCACTATAGTGCATTTTTTCTCACCTGAGAAAAGATGCCCCGTGCCTTCCCCAAGAGTTACAGCTGATTGGCTGTTGCAAACCTGTTCAGTTTTGTCCTGAAGTAATGATGTATTTCTAAATGAGTTTATTCATAATCGTTGGGATGACCGTTTCTGACGAGAAAGATATTTAGCTAAATTATATAAAGATAAATACATTCATTATTTCAAACATAAGCACATAGGAAGTTTATCAGAAGTACTATACATGAAATAACTGTTAAACTCTGGTAGCAAATTCACGCTTTCAGAGGACGCATTTAATATATACTTATTTTTACCCACAATAAGGCATACTAAGACAAATTACGTATCAGTTATACTACATTATGCAAAAACAAATTTTTTAAAGATCAGAATCACATTGAAATATTACACAATCGTTAGCAGAGGCGGGAAAAATATGAAGTTGTTCGCATTCATATTTCCCGCCTACGTGCTTATGTTTGAAATAATGTCTGAGTGTTGGTAGAGTGTGAGGCTTATGTCTGAGTGTTGGTAGAGTGTGAGGCTTATGTCTGAGTGTTGGTAGAGAGAGTGGAGCTTATGTCTGAGTGTTGGTAGAGAGAGTGGAGCTTATGTCTGAGTGTTGGTAGAGTGTGAGGCTTATGTCTGAGTGTTGGTAGAGAGAGTGGAGCTTATGTCTGAGTGTTGGTAGAGTGTGAGGCTTATGTCTGAGTGTTGGTAGAGAGAGTGGAGCTTATGTCTGAGTGCTGGTAAAGAGAGTGGAGCTTATGTCTGAGTGTTGGTAGAGAGAGTGGAGCTTATGTCTGAGTGTTGGTAGTGTGAGGCTTATGAGTGTTGGTTGTGCTTATGTCTGAGTGTTGGTAGTGTGAGGCTTATGTCTGAGTGTTGTAGTGTGAGGGCTTATATCTGAGTGTTGGTAGAGTGGGGCTTATATCTGAGTGTTGGTAGAGAGTGGGGCTTATGTCTGTTGGTAGAGAGTGGGCTTATGTCTGAGTGTTGGTAGAGTGGGGCTTATGTCTGAGTGTTGGTAGAGTGAGGCTTGTCTGAGTGTTGGTAGAGAGTGGGGCTTATATCTGAGTGTTGGTAGAGTGGGGCTTATGTCTTATGTCTGAGTGTTGGTAGAGAGTGGAGCTTATGTCTGAGTGTTGGTAGCTTATGTCTGTGTTGCTTATGTCTGAGTGTTGGTAGAGTGGAGCTTATGTCTTGTTGGTAGAGAGTGGGGCTTATGTCTGGTGTTGGTAGAGTGTGAGGCTTATGTCTGAGTGTTGGTTGAGTGTAAGGCTTATGTCTGAGTGTTGGTGGAGTGTGAGGCTTATGTCTGAGTGTTGGTAGAGAGTGGGGCTTATGTCTGAGTGTTGGTAGAGAGTGGGGCTTATATCTGAGTGTTGGTAGAGAGGGGCTTATATCTGAGTCTTATGTCTGAGTGTTGGTAGAGTGTGAGGCTTATGTGAGTCTGAGTGTTGGTAGAGAGTGGGGCTTATGTCTGAGTGTTGGTAGAGAGTGGGGCTTATATCTGTGTTGCTTAGCTTATGTCTGAGTGTTGGTAGAGAGTGGGGCTTATGTCTGAGTGTTGGTAGAGAGTGGGGCTTATGTCTTGAGTGTTGGTAGAGTGTGAGGCTTATTTCTGAGTCTGAGTGTTGGTAGAGAGAGTGGAGCTTATGTCTGAGTGTTGGTAGAGAGTGGGGCTTATGTCTGAGTGTTGGTAGAGAGTGGGGCTTATGTCTTGAGTGTTGGTAGAGTGTGAGGCTTATGTCTGAGTGTATTGTGAAGGGAGAGACTTGTTCCCTGTGAAAATATGGCCATATCAATGATGGTTGTGGTTGTTAAAACACCTCTCATTCTGGGGATATTAATTTTGTGTGTGTGTGCACAGGGTGGTGTAATGCACCTTTTTATAGCAGCATTATTTCCGTGTTAAGGTGCAGGCATTGCTTGCTCCCTCTCGCTTTCAGCTACTGCCACAGGCTAGCCCTTGTGGCGACCAGGGAAGCAACTTGCATAAGTCTTCCCCTGCCAGTACACAGTCTCTTCACCATCAAGACTCCTGCTGTGCTTCCTCGCAGCAACACACTGTAACTGGGTGCCTCGTGGGCCCAGGCTAGACCAGCAGGGGATCTCGGAACAGCAGTGGGCTCCAGAGGGACGGCGCATAGGCCAACTGGCATGTGAACACGTTCTGGAGCCTACCAACCATTGACCCGCTGCCTTGCGGATTAACATTGGTAGGTATAAGGCTACGGGAGTAAACACCGAACGAAAAATTTGCGGTGGAGACCCGCATCAGGCAGACATGCTTACAGAGCTCCAACAAAACCCCAACTGGTGTATAGGCAGAAGAGGTGACCACCATGGGTGCCCAACGACTACACCGGTGAATGAAGGCAATGCACGATGGACAGACTACTAAGGCGAAACCCAACAAACTGGGCTATCGGCAGTCCATTGCACCTCTCCCTCTTCCCAGTCGTTGCAACACTTACACCACTGGATCAGGAAAAGGGAGAGCCAAGATGTGTGGTTGCAGCCTGCGCTTCTGCCTCACCACATAAATCAACTCATGCACAGCCATCACCCAGCTCATCATACCTCTCTTCATCATCAAAGCCCCTATACCCCCAAAAGTCCTATGGCGTTGGGGACAGGCAGAGACGACTGCCAGGAGTCTCTAATTACAACTCTGCACATGGGCGGCACAGATAAGATGGTCATTTATGCACTGGGATCTAGGCAGCAGTGCAATCCAGTCCTGTCTATGCGACCAAGCAGGTTTTCCGAGGAGACACTCTGCACGCCCCACATGGGGAGGGGGTTGAAAAGGTGCCCTAAACATAGCCTGACTAAAAAACCAACCTGACTGGTCAACCGCACCCAATAAGGTCATCCTTATGCGGTCGAAAACACAATTAAAATCACAGATCCAAACAAAAACAAACTATACAACCTCTTATGGTCACTGCATGTAATGTCAGAACCCTTCCGGATACTGGCCCAAATAAGCGTCCTGAAAGAAGAACTGCTCTTTTGGCAAAAGAGCTGGCTCGGTATAACATCGACATAGCAGCCATTAGTGAGTCCCAGCTCCCAGACGAGGGTTGACTCACAGAACGGGGGTCTGGCTATATCTTCTTCTGGAAGGGTAAGCTTGCTGCGGAGAGAAACTGCATTTATGAAGTTGGCTTTGACATCTGCCAATGAATCCTACACAGGCTAACTGAAATGCCTCTTGGGATCAACAAGCGCCTCATGACGCTCCAAGTCCCACTGAATCACTCATGTCATGCCTCAGGGCATGATGGAATTCCATCCGAGGTGTATAAAGCAGGGGGACCTCTGCTTACCAGCCGTCTCCACACTCTCCTGGAGAATATATGGGAAAGGGAGGAATTCCTCCAAGCTCTTAAAGATGCTTCCATCTTCAATGTTTATAAGAACAAGGGAGTCCCATCAGACTCTGACAACTGCCGTGGATCTCGCTGCTGTCCGTAGCTGGCAAGATTATCGCCCGAGTCCTCCTAAACTGACTTCTTCCTGAGGCGGAAAACTTCCTCCCAGAATTTCAATGTGGCTTTAGACCATCACATGGCACCACTGACATGATCTTTGCTGCTCGCCAAATACAGGAAAAGTGCAGAGAACAACGTCGCGACCTGTACATGGCTTTCATCGACCTAACCAAGACCTTCGACTCGGTCAACAAGAAAGCCCTCTGGTGGACCCTCAGCCATTTTGGCTGCCCCCAAAATTCATGAATGGGAGTGTCCTGCACAATGGCACCCAGTCAGAGTTCTTCCCCATCCAAACAGGGGTTAAACAAGGATGTGTACTGGCACCAACTCTCTTTTCCATTTTCTTCGCTGCCTTCATTACATCGAGTACCGGATGAAGGGCCTTTTCAACAGAAGATGATTCCAGGCAATAACAAAGGTGTCAGCGGCTTCCATTACTGAACTTCAGTATTCAGACAACCTTACTCTTCTTGCTCACACTGAATGCGACCCACAGGAGATCCTGAATACCTACACAGATGCATATGCACACTTTGGCCTTGAGGTGAATGTTCATAAGACTCAGATTCTCTTTGAACTTGCCCCTGGTTCAGACACCCCTCCACCATCCATCCAACTTAACGGTACTACCCTTTCAAATGTTACCCACTTTCGCTATCTCCGCTCCCACCTGTATACCATCGCGGACATCGATGAAGAGATCCAACATCAGATCAGATGTGCATCTCAAGCCTTTGGAAGACTTTGAAACCGTGTCTTCAGCTGTAGGGAGCTGAAATTATCTACAAAATTATACGTATTACGAGCAGTGGTTCTCGCCACCCTGCCTATATGGCAGCGAGACCTGGGTTACATACAGGAGGCACCTCAAAGCACTTGAAAACTTTCACCAACGTAGTCTACTTTCCATTTTCGGAGTTCGCTGGGAAGACAAGAGAACAAATGCCAACATCCTCACTGACACCAATTGTAGGAGCATCGTGGCTACCATTATCCATGAACAACTACGCTGGACTGGCCATGTTACCCGCTTGGACGACAGTAGACTGCCAAAGCAGCTGCTTTACAGTCACCTAGCGAATAGTAAACATAGCGCTGGCGGGCAACTGAAAAGGTATAAGGATAGTCTTAAGACAAATCTGAAAAAGTGCCAAATGAGGAGTCGATTACTACTCATCGTAACGCTTGGAGGAGCACCACACGAAAGGGTGTCAATACTTTCGAATTAACCCTCCTGCAAACCGAGGCAGACATGCACCAACGCCGGAAAGACATTGCCACCGCCCCTCCTGCACTCGATGTAGCCCTCCACATGGGCAACATCTGTGAACAACTCTGCCGGTCCCGTATCGGCCTCTTTGGTCACCTCAAAACTCACCAATGAAGGCGACATCCCGAATAACTCATATCATTGTATCATAGCTGGATGATCATCATACTTGAATCCGAGTGACAGCAAAGTACTAGTAGTAGTAGTAGTGTGTGTGTGTGTGCGTGTGTGCGTGCGTGCGTGCGTGCGTGCGTGCGTGCAGTACCTCAGAGATGTTAGGTTTGACTCCTGACCCATTCACCTCATGTTCCAGACACAGCATCAGTGCCCCCAACTATGCTATAGTGCATTGGTTTATGTTTATTGGTACAGAGGTAACACGTGTGTGTGTCTCACCAATGTGTCAAGGGTTCGAGCCTCGGCCCGGACATACGTGAGAAGGGTGTTATCCAGTGTGACCCTCACTACTAAGCACCACAGGTTTCTCGGTTTCCCGTTTCCTGCAGTACTGACACTGGATAGACCAACTGCCAGACTGGCAAGTAAGCTGACACGTGGTGAAAATTATAAGAAAAAAGTACTCTAGTTCATGTGCTCTGATCCATTTTAAACAGATTTTTTTTAATGAAATTATAAATAATAATTAGGTGGCTATATTTCTCTTAATGGACATCTTTTGTTTGACTTAACCTTTGAAGACTTTGCCATTTTTAAGGGTATTTTTATTTCTATAGTGCAAGTATATAAGGCAAATGCTTCACTGTTGTGTAAATCAAACCAAGATGGACAATTGTTGAGCTGTTGTGAAGATGGGTGTTTGTTGTGGATCACCAGCATGTGTAGTGGAGCATGGCTGATAGTGGTGGGTCACATGAGTACAGGAGGTGGCTTGTGCAATGTGGGACTGCTGACTCAACCTTTTTTTGTATATTATCTTTATTATTGGACCAAACAACAGTCTCCTCATGTTTATCTTGAATGCATCATCTAGGAAGTAATGAATGATAATTTGTTAACCTTCTGAAAGTGTTGAAATTACTTTGGTAATTGTAAAACTAATCCAGTCTGAATTTCATTAAAAAAAATTTTTATACAGTACATTATAAACTTAGATTTTTAAAAAAATGGCTTAAATACGTTTGATTAATATATCAGTGTTTCCTGTTACTTGTTGTTAAAGCTACACATTATTGTTTGGTCCCATGACATTGTCATAGTTATCATTGTGATGTATGGACATAATTATGGTATAAATGATATTCTCTGTACAGTGTTACCATCATATGCTATAGTATGCTTAATTACCCTCATTTGGCCAGATGTACTGTATGGTAATGTTAAACAGTGTGTATCTGTTGTTTTGAACTGATGGACTAAACTGTTATGCATACATCTGCCGTTGCAGGTATCCCCGTGATCCTCGCTCTGACTTTGACCAGCGAGACCAGAGGACAGAACAGCGGGATCAGCGTTTCCGAGAACCCCCGCCGAGCCGTGAACCTCGAGAAAACTTTAACCGCAGTGACCCGAGAGATACCAGGTACACTTGGTGGTTAATCTGTTGAGGTGTTTGATCACACTAGATACATTGAATCATTCCATGGGGCCAAGAACAGTGCTATGCAGCTCCTACTCCTCCTACCCATGCATATTTTTTATTCTCTTTTCCACCTTCCTTTTCATAGTTCATCATTATTGTTTTTCTGTCTACTGTGATATAATTTAACCCCCAGGTTTGCCAGTCAGCCAAAACTGCTCTTGTTATTTTAATATACCCGGTATGCATTACTGACCACCTCCGAACACAAGGACAGCTAAAAATAGCCACAGGCGGTCACAGTCAAGGTCACTTTCCCTTTCTTGTCACTGGCAAATGGGGGGTGATGATAGCAGCTGTGTTTATTACTGGGGTATATTGTTCTTTTACGGTATGTTAGACTGGTTTATAATACATTTTTATTATTTTAATATACCGGTAATCTTCATTTTAATCCAGCTTCCCAAACGTAAGTTTCAGTATAAAATAATTCGTGGTAGGACCTTGTGAGTGGTTTACCATGTTTCCATCACCACTCTTGACACGCTAAACCGCAATATTTAAGAGGTAAGAATTTTATCTCTGGTGCTTAAGACGACCCCCTAACTTTGGGCTGATTTTTTTTTTGGTTCAAATTCCGTCTTGTAGGCCGAGATATACGGTATATACAGTGGTCCCTCGGTTAACGAACGGTTTGATTAACGAAATTTTGGTTAACGAATTATCTCCCATAAGGATCTTCAATTCGGTTAACGAACAAAACTTCGATTAACGAAATCCTTACGACAAACACGTTTTGTTGTGAGCATCAGCTGATCAGCTAGTCCGCCAATACAGTAATCGCTTCTAGGCTTACATTCGTTTCCAGTGGAGTAAATATCAATAAAGTTGTGCTCTTTAATATTTTTTGCATTTTTTATATTAAAATTATTAGTCATTTTAAAATTTAGTTAACATATTGATAATACAGTGACCCCTCCGTTAACGAACTCAATCCGTTCCAGAAGGTCGTTCGTTAACCGAAAAGTTCGTTAACCGAAACCATTGTTTTAATGGGTTTTTGGGTAATTGGTTCCAGCTCACCGAAAATTTCCTAAATTCAACAAAAATGGTAGAAAAGTTCACTTACTTTGAGGTGTGTATGTAGAAGGCTCCTGGACGATGATGATGATGATGGGATTTAGAATGGGGGTGGAGGAGAAGGAAAAAGAGAAGGCATTGGGGTGGAAGAGAAGTCACCCCATGGCGCCATTTCACCCATAAAATTTTAGCTCTCTTGGTGTAATTCAAGATTATTTTCTTTAAATAAACACTGCACTGCATTATATATTGTCAATATGTAAAATATATTTCAAAATGACCAATAATTTGCTTGGAAACACAGAAAAAAAGCGTTTAGTTGAAGAGAGTCTCAAGCAAGATGTTACCTCCAGTGAAAACAGAGAGAGGCTAACTCCTGTTTGCTGTGTTAAGAGGCTGGATGCCGCCCATTAAACTAGTCACTTTACCTTCAATTATGTTCAATAATTGTTAAAATTACAAAAAAAATTGAATATTAAACTTTTAAAATTATTGAATAGTATAAACTTCTTGATATTTACTAAAATAGTAAGGAATTTAAGCCCTAGAACCGATTAATGTATTGGCGGACTGATACTAAAGCTGGTTGCCCGGTCAGTGCAAGCAAAAACATGTTGAGGTCGGTTCGTAAGAACTTCGTTAACCGAATTTTTTTTCGTTAACCGAATTGAAGATCCTTATGGAAGGCAGTTCGTCAATCGAAATTACATTAACCGAGGTGTTCGTTAAACGAGGGGTCACTGTATATGCAGTACAGGGAACTAGTTTTTTGTGCACCCATCAGGAGCTTGACTTACCCGCCAAAGCGTCAGTTTAACTTTTTTTTGCAGTGGAGGAAACATCGTTTTTGCTGCTCTCTTGAATACAGAATATTTTTACATTTTTACATTAATATTTTTGGTCATTCTGAAATTTAGTAAACATATTGACAATATATAGCGCAGTGCCGTGTTGATTTAAATAAAATAATATTTAATTACAGCTAGTGAACTTAAAATTTTATTGGTGAAATTACTGCATCAAGCATGGGTCCAAAGAAAGGCGATTTCTCCTCCATTCCAACCGGGTTGGAGGAGAAGGGAAAAGAGAAGGAAGTGGGGATGGAGGAGAAATCGCCTTTCTTTGGACCCATGCTTGATGCATTAATTTCACCAATAAAATTTTAAGTTCACTAGGTGTAATTCAAGATTAATTTCTTTAAATCAACACAGCACTGCGCTTTACTGTATATTATCAATATGTTAACTGAAGTTCAGAATTACCAATAATTTCAATGAAAAATGCACAAAGATTCAAAACACCAGCAAAATAGATGCTCTCCACTGTTTTCAAAGCCCAACTGACGCCTTGTGACCGACTCACGCATCTGATGGGTGCACAACAAACTAGTTCCCTGTACTGCATATATTATCAATATGTTAACTAAATTTTAAAATGTCTAATAATTGTAATATAAAACAGGTCACTGACCCACATCGGGGCCTGGGGGGCGAAAATGTAAAAATAATAATAATAATAATAATAATAATAATAATAATAACAATAATAATAACATTAATAATAACAATAATAAAAAAGAACCACAAAGAAATACAAAATGAAAAAAAAAATCAAAAGTGGGGAACAATATATGTATGTTGTGTTGTCAATAGTAAGAGAAACAATTGAGACCCTGCAATTGTTTGTAAATGAGGCAGAAAGTCAGATCAGCAACCTGGGACTTGGTCACAATTTTTGTGATACCATGTGGCAGCAGGATCTACCATAGACAACACATTATGCTTCCAATATCTTCCCAGGCGGTAGTACCCCCCTGTTTGGTAGCTGCCTAATACCTTTTGTTGTGAGCTGATGCTCACAACAAAACATGATTTTCGTAAGGATTTCGTTAATCAAATTTTTTTTCGTTAACAGAATTGAAGAATCTTATGGAAGATAATTCGTTAACCGAGATTTCGTTAACTGAACCGTTCGTTAACCGCAGATGTATATATATATCTAAAAGTTTGGTGAAATAAATATATTTATAAAAAAACAAATGATCTATTGATATAAGTGTGAATTGAGCTTTGTGTTACAGCAAAGACAGTGTGGTATTTTCCACGATTCAAAACGACACATCTCACAGGCGCTGTATTTATATACACAAACACCACTGTGCATGTACAATATTGTTCATACTGTAAACAAAATAATGTATACTACTGTACTGTACTGTATGTACTGTACTCAATAGCAGACACTGTTCATTCAGCTGACTGTAATCACGTCTTAATATTTGCGATGGAGGTTAGGTGGCAGATTAGTGGGTCATGTTACTGACCTGATCTGATGCAATATCACATCACCCATTGTAGGGGTGGGGGATTAGTGGGTCTCATGACCTGAAGAGGTCTTGAATAAAGACAAAGGGTAAGGTGCTCCAGTGTTTCCCACCTACTAAATGTATAGAATATGTAGTAGTAATCATTTTTTACATTCTTAATACTGCTTTAACACTATTTTTGGCTGATTTTGTTCTGGTACAGTAATGTACAGCACTGCACAACACAAATTGTACACAAAAACAGCAGCTAGCGAGGGACTAACCTACAATGGCAGCAGAATATGAACTAAGCAATCCAAACAGCTTGGCCACCTACCCACGTGCCAGGTTGGAGGGTGATGCAATCCTTCGGAATGCCCTGAAATTTTATTCCCGGCTCCAGAAATGAATTTTTTTTAGATTTTCCATAATTCTTCTTGGAATTTTCAGAAAATGCACCTGATTTTCAACATCAGATTTTGTTCCCAAAACCGGAATTGAGAATTTTTCCCGAAAAATTTCGAGCAAATTCAATTCCAGCTATTGGAGAGTTCCGGTTATTAAGGAATTCTAGCTAATGGAGATTAAAACCATAATATTTTATTTTGCTTTCTGCTTTTGGATATTATACATACAAATTTAATACAGTTTATAGATTCATTATGAATGAAGTTTAATTGTACTGGAAAGTTATTTTTATGTCACCAATGAGATGATGAAGAAATGATAAATATAATGACATTTTTCACTCAGAAATCCCACTTATTATACTGTACAGGAGTGTTTGGGATTACTGTATAAAAGACTAGTGCTAAAGGTAGAAGTAAACAAATTTTGTTTCATTGTGAATTTTTTCATCTCAGGGAGCGAGACCGTGAGTCCCGAAGCTACCGTGACACTCGGGACAACAGGGACCAAAGAAGCAGCGAAACGCGTGAACAGCGCGACAATAGAGACCCCAGAGCTGGAGACAGAGACTACCGCAACAATCCTCCCAGCGATGCCCGGGACCCACGAGGGGCGCGCCCAACCTTCCCTCAGGATAAGGACTTCAGAAGCAGTGAGTCGTTAGGGTTGTCATATTGAAGCAAATTACTTGATTGTTAACAAAATATTGAAGTTGATAAGAAAGGATATAACGTGATATAAAGGAAAGCTGCAGTATTATTAATTTTTTAGGTTGAGAAATATACAGAATATTTTAAGGGAAATATTGAGAATGATAGATGAAGAGTGAGGGAGCATGAAGATGTGGAGTACATAATGTTCAGGCTTTAATGTGTGATTTGGATGGCACAGTATTTACTCCTTCACTACAGGGATGCCACTTTTCATATTTATTTAGGTAATGCTAGATAATTTTATTCATGCACAAGGGTTTCATGGGTTTAATGAAACAACATGTTGAATATGGACAACTTACACACTTAGGGATGATAAGAGTAAGGTGCGGGGGGACGATATTAGGACTATGGATTGATGTGCTGTGTAGTTTATTACCTGAAAAGGGTGATGAAACTACTGATTTATTTTAATGCTTAATCCTGTTTTCATTTGTCAGCCAAAATCGTCAATAAGCTTTGGGTTGGCTGCTCATCTGTAAAGTACACAGTCTCATGTCACTGTACAGTACAGTACTCACTTTGTGTGGGGAAGACTCCTGATGTTAGTTTTTTTTGTTTTTGTACTTATAAGCAAAGGGAATATTATCTGCCACACATTGAAATACACAAGTAACACATAACTTGAGAGGAAACATTTTTTAGCAGGTCATATAACTCAGATAAGAAACAGTTAATTATAAAAGAAAGTCTTGTGGTCAAGAGACGTTGTTGCTGTAGCATATCAGTGCTTCTCTGTATATTACTGTACTGTACAGGTGCACAACTTGAGCACCGAAAGAGCTGCAGTATTCACATTTGGTTTCTGAATTTAACATGATGCTTCATAAAGCCTCCACATTTTTAGGGTCAAAAGGTCATTGGTTAAGGTCACAGTTGTGAAAGTTTTATCCCTAGAGGGTAAAAAAAATTTAACTTCCAACGTGTATATAAAGTATATTACCACTTTATTGAAACAAATTGTCCTAAGTGTAATTATAATTTTTATCAGGGTAATTTTGCTGTTGATGCCACTGCATGTATCAGGGTGCTCCCATAATATGACATATGTTGTAATCCACTGACAATAGTTAAAATACATATTATCTTCACGAACAGGTGGAAACCCACCTCCTCCTCCCATTGGTGGACCCTCACAACCTCCTCCTCGAGGTGTTCCCCCACCTGCAACTGCTCCTGCTGCCCTTCCTGCCAGCCTAGCAGGACAAGATCAAGAGAAGGTTAGTAAAGTAGTGTCTTTATTCAGGTATTTTATTTTGTTATTATTTTGACAAAAATTAAGATGGTTGTATATATAAGAGGAGGGATGGTCTCTTTCATGCCATTCTCTCACTACACAATTTGTGACACTTCTCTATTCCTTCTGCAGCTATTAGCACTTCATTGTTAGTCTTGCTCTTCTTCCACTTATTACACCTTCACATTTAACACAACCCAGACAAAGTCACATCACCTCACATTACATTGTTTCAGGCAACTCAGAGAAGCAGGATAAAAATATTTTCAGTTAATTTTGTAAGTAAAAACTTATTCCCACATATGTTGACTGGGGTTATTTTAGATGTAATTTTCAGTATATAGAGAAAATAAAAATACATATTGAATGGCCATTGTTTCTTTACCTTATGTAACTGTTATCTTAAATGTAGTGGGATATCATATTTAAGTCTACTTGTCCCCTTATTAACTATAGATGTACTGTGTCCATAAAGTTGTCATTCAACGACTGGGTGATATAGACATAGATGTCAGCAGTGTGTTTTGCTCACCTCTATCCTTCTGAGTTTGTTTCTTGAACCATTTCCAATAGTTTATGTACTGTACAGATTATGTTTATAAAAGATGCTCTTAATGTCTAATGTTCCTTTTATTTAAAAATAACAATAAGTAACACTAACCTCCTTCCTCTGTTGTTCCAGGCCAGTTTGATCATGCAGGTGTTGCAGCTCTCTGATGAACAGATAAAGATGCTTCCACCAGAGCAGCGAGCCTCCATCCTGCAGCTGAAGGAGCAGATTCAGCGTTCTCAACATTAGATTTTAGAATAAGTTCTTATTATTTTAGTATTAAGAGATGGATCACAGCAAACTGCAATATCAGTTTATTTAAACTGGTATTATATCAGCCATTATTTGTACTGTATATTACTTTAACCATAAAATATTTCACAAATTCTAACTGTGATTTATGGTGCCAATATATTTTATTTTTAGGGGGGAGGGCCTGGTATGTTTTATTATTAGGGCATGGTATGGTTTTTCTTTTTTTGGGGGGGGGGTAAGCTCTTACAGGAAAATTGAATCATATTTTTTGTTTTGTTTTTGTCAGTTACAGACACTGGCGATGAACGTGTTCATCTGGGAGGGCTAAAGACATTATATGACAGCTTATTTTATTATATTAAGGAGACAGGAGAACTATTTGTAAACATTTGGAATTAAATACATCTACCGATTTGAATATTTCTCCATAGCTTTAATGTCCCCTGTTAAAGACGATTTTTTATTTGTTTATTTTATTTTATTTTTATTTATTTATAATATTTTTTTAATACTTAATTTGGTCATTACAGGTACAGTATAGTACAGGTATACCTTATTACCCCTTTGGGGATGATCGTACTCAAGAAGTTGACATTGTACTCAAGGGGTTAAGATATCATACTCAAGGGGTTAAGATATCATACTCAAGGGGTTAAGATATCATACTCAAGGGGTTAAGATATCATACTCAAGGGGTTAAGATATCATACTCAAGAGGTTAAGATATCATACTCAAGGGTTAAGGAGGTTAAGATATCATACTCAAGGGGTTAAGATATCATACTCAAGAGGTTAAGATATCATACTCAAGAGGTTAAGATATCATACTCAAGGGGTTAAGATATCATACTCAAGGGGTTAAGATATCATACATACTCAAGGGGTTAAGATATCATACTCAAGAGGTTAAGATATCATACTCAAGAGGTTAAGATATCATACTCAAGGGGTTAAGATATCATACTCAAGAGGTTAAGATATCATACTCAAGGGGTTAAGATATCATACTCAAGGGGTTAAGATATCATACTCAAGGGCTAAGATATCATACTCAAGGGGTTAAGATATCATACTCAAGAGGTTAAGATATCATACTCAAGGGTTAAGATATCATACTCAAGGGGTTAAGATATCATACTCAAGGGGTTAAGATATCATACTCAAGAGGTTAAGATATCATACTCAAGGGGTTAAGATATCATACTCAAGGGTTAAGATATCATACTCAAGGGGTTAAGATATCATACTCAAGAGGTTAAGATATCATACTCAAGGGGTTAAGATATCATACTCAAGGGGTTAAGATATCATACTCAAGAGGTTAAGATATCATACTCAAGGGGTTAAGATATCATACTCAAGAGGTTAAGATATCATACTCAAGAGGTTAAGATATCATACTCATAGGGTTAAGATATCATACTCAAGGGGTTAAGATATCTATGGTCATTAAGATACATACTCAAGAGGTTAAGATATCATACTCATAGGGTTAAGATATCATACTCAAGAGGTTAAGATATCATACTCATAGGGTTAAGATATCATACTCAAGGGGTTAAGATATCATACTCATAGGGTTAAGATATCATACTCAAGAGGTTAAGATATCATACTCAAGAGGTTAAGATATCATACTCATAGGGTTAAGATATCATACTCAAGGGGTTAAGATATCATACTCAAGAGGTTAAGATATCATACTCATAGGGTTAAGATATCATACTCAAGGGGTTAAGATATCATACTCATAGGGTTAAGATATCATACTCAAGAGGTTAAGATATCATACTCAAGGGGTTAAGATATCATACTCAAGAGGTTAAGATATCATACTCAAGGGGTTAAGATATCATACTCAAGGGGTTAAGATATCATACTCAAGGGGTTAAGATATCATACTCAAGGGGTTAAGATATCATACTCAAGGGGTTAAGATATCATACTCAAGGGGTTAAGATATCATACTCAAGAGGTTAAGATATCATACTCAAGAGGTTAAGATATCATACTCAAGGGGTTAAGATATCATACTCAAGGGGTTAAGATATCATACTCAAGGGGTTAAGATATCATACTCAAGGGGTTAAGATATCATACTCAAGGTGTTAAGATATCATACTCAAGGGGTTAAGATATCATACTTAAGGGGTTAAGATATCATACTCAAGGGGTTAAGATATCATACTCAAGGGGTTAAGATATCATACTCAAGAGGTTAAGATATCATACTCAAGGGGTTAAGATATCATACTCAAGAGGTTAAGATATCATACTCAAGAGGTTAAGATATCATACTCATAGGGTTAAGATATCATACTCAAGGGGTTAAGATATCATACTCAAGAGGTTAAGATATCATACTCATAGGGTTAAGATATCAAGAGATATCATACATACTCAAGGGGTTAAGATATCATACTCAAGAGGTTAAGATATCATACTCAAGGGGTTAAGATATCATACTCAAGAGGTTAAGATATCATACTCAAGGGGTTAAGATATCATACTCAAGAGGTTAAGATATCATACTCAAGAGGTTAAGATATCATACTCAAGGGGTTAAGATATCATACTCAAGGGGTTAAGATATCATACTCAAGGGGTTAAGATATCATACTCAAGGGGTTAAGATATCATACTCAAGGGGTTAAGATATCATACTCAAGGGGTTAAGATATCATACTCAAGAGGTTAAGATATCATACTCAAGAGGTTAAGATATCATACTCAAGAGGTTAAGATATCATACTCAAGGGGTTAAGATATCATACTCAAGGGGTTAAGATATCATACTCAAGGGGTTAAGATATCATACTCAAGAGGTTAAGATATCATACTCAAGAGGTTAAGATATCATACTCAAGGGGTTAAGATATCATACTCAAGGGGTTAAGATATCATACTCAAGAGGTTAAGATATCATACTCAAGGGGTTAAGATATCTTACTCAAGAGGTTAAGATATCATACTCATAGGGTTAAGATATCATACTCATAGGGTTAAGATATCATACTCAAGGGGTTAAGATATCATACTCAAGGGGTTAAGATATCATACTCAAGGGGTTAAGATATCATACTCAAGAGGTTAAGATATCATACTCAAGGGGTTAAGATATCATACTCAAGGGGTTAAGATATCATACTCAAGGGGTTAAGATATCATACTCATAGGGTTAAGATATCATACTCAAGAGGTTAAGATATCATACTCAAGAGGTTAAGATATCATACTCAAGGGGTTAAGATATCATACTCAAGAGGTTAAGATATCATACTCAAGGGGTTAAGATATCATACTCAAGAGGTTAAGATATCATACTTAAGAGGTTAAGATATCATACTCAAGGGGTTAAGATATCATACTCATAGGGTTAAGATATCATACTCAAGGGGTTAAGGTATCATACTTAAGAGGTTAAGATATCATACTCAAGGGGTTAAGATATCATACTCAAGAGGTTAAGATATCATACTCAAGGGGTTAAGATGTCATACTCTAAGGGCTAAGATATCATACTCAAGGGGTTAAAGAGATCTCTCATGTCTTCCTGCAAGTGGAGTGAGACCTATTGACTTGCACCAGTTCAGGGCCACACTTCATGTTTTTTGAGTCACTTCGTTATCTGGCCAGAACAATGTTTTACTCACCAGTCTTCACCTTTATGTTGCATGACAGTGTTCCGATTATTGAGATAATTGTTCTATTCTGTATGTCAGTGTGATAGTGATTCATTATTGTATTATTTCACATTCATCTGCCTTCACTTCCTAGTTTGTTCATGTATTTGAGTGGCATAATACAGTGTTTAATATTCCCAATTACATCATAGTGAGGTAACAAACTACAGTTATGTTATTGTAAAGCTGCACTTGATAAACATGTGTTACCCTGTACTGTAAGTGAGGTTTACATGTACTGTACAGGTAAACAGAATTGATCTTTTAAGATATTTTTGCACTTGTTCAGTCTTGTTTGACTTATACAAGAGCTGTAGTCTAGTGGTAGTTCAGTAATTAAAATAATCACAAACACTCATAAGAAAACCTACATTATATCGTAGTATGTTAGCTCGTGAATCATTACATGTTTGCAAGTTCACTGCATCAAAGTTAATGCACTTTTAATTTATTCAAACAAGGAAAGGAATAAAACATTTTTTTTATGACCTTTAAAGCTTTTATTTTACTTATTTGCACACAACTTTTCCTTTGTAAAATTATAGCTACACAATAGTGACAGATGTGCTACCAACACCTGTGGAGTTGAGTGATAAACTCCAACTGACAAAGGAAAAAAATAACTCCTGTCTTTACAGAACAGCTACATTAACTGCCTCAAGTGCCATCATTATTTTTAAAAAGAAAGTCTAACCTGTCTTTATATTTATTTATATAATAAGAACTTAATTTGGTAAAATCTCATTTGCAGTGTTAGTATATTACATGAGATATACCCAGAAGGTAAATCATAAATTAGTATTTATATGACTATTAAACAATTATTTGTAGCTTGATCACATCAACGATATAGCAGGTGATATTCTTAAAACCCAACAAACTAAAAATCTTCAACAGTTGTATATAAGCCTGATGGCAATGGTTGACACAAGGCACTTATTATGTAATTATTTATATAAGGAATGCTTAGTATGATTAAAATAAGTAATACAGTTATTTTGCTTTAGCAAAAGACCTTGAGTTGCACTGTACCTGTTATAAGGTTATGAACAAACTAAGGAGTTCCTCAGGCAGTCGCACTTCATGTAAAAGTATGCACGGCTCACCTGCCTGAGATGGATGGTGTAGTACAGCCTGGGGTGTTATTAGTATTGGTCACCATCATCTCATTACATTCACTCTGGCAAGTGTGAGTGTACTCATAACTGTGTTTGTAAGTAATGTGTAATTTGCTCATGTAATTATTTCTCTTAGTTTTTTCTTCTATATGTTCTTTACTGATGACACAATTCTTTCAATGTACAGTATAGTATATTTATGTTTTTTACCATAGAAACATTACAAGCTACTGTACCTCAATAATACCATTATAGTACAGTCAAAGAAAAAATCATGTTACACCCCTTAGTGTTATGTTCCGAAACCCATGGCGAAGAATTTGGGTAAAGTGTTAGAGAAGCATCGAGGTTCAAATCTGAACGGGGAACTTTACCAAACTTCTTCGTCAAGAGTTTTAAAAACATATGTCAGATATTTGAGATCTTCAGTGTAGAAGTATATGAGGGTCTGTGTATATAAACCCTCTTGTCTTAAATATACTGTATGGAGAGACTCTCATTCATCATCATCACCTTTACTATTTTACGGTCATTTTACGCTTCCATCTCGCCTCATTTTAGCTCACTCAAGCCTGTATATGTCATCCTCTTTAACCGTCCATGCTTCACTGCCACACAACATCACACTTCTCATAACAGTTGCATACATCTTTCCCAGGGGTCGGCAACCCCCTAGAGTTGGCACACAAGTGATTTAAAAATTATATTACCAAATAGAAAAAATTACAATGTCCCAGATTTATTTCACAATCAGAACTGAAAAACATACATAAACGTGCCATTTTTAATGGACAAAATGTGATACGTGATGTAGATATACTGTAGTTGAACTAAAACTGGCGCATACATTACCAGTGCTTTCGAGATAGATGTAGTGTAACTACAGAATACCTGTCCACCGTCCAGCCAACTGCAGCTGCTGACACGCCAGGCCCAGTGTTGCCATTTTAGCATCACCCTGGATACGTATAAGCTTGTCTGTTCTCTCTCTTGGATATTTTCTTTTAGAAATTAGAGTATATATATGATAATTATATATGTTTATATTGAAAGCGCAATTCATCTTTTTACTAACATTCAATCTAGTGGGTTTTTTAAGCAAATCTGGTGTAAGTTTATATTTCTAGTTGACAACAATAGTTATTTACATCATCAACTCCGTCAGTGTACTTTTAACTGTGGTGACCAGAGTTGTGCCTAATTAAGAGTCCACAGTGGCAGCTCCCAAGAAAGTCAAATTTGATGTCCGGTCCTTTCAACAATCTTGGACGATGGATTTATTCTTCAGAAAGATCGAGCTGTGTGTGCACTTTGTTGCGAGAATGTTGTTTGTCAGACATTGAGTGTAAAGCGATATTTTGAAACAAAGCATGAGAAGACATTTAAGGACAATGTGGACAAATCTGAAGCAATTCAGAGAGCAGAATCCCGCTATGAAAAACAAAGCAGCGTTATGAAGAATCTGAGTGCTAGCATAAATCATGAAACCGAGGACAACTACAAAGTTTCACTTTGTATTACTAAATATGGAAAGCCATTTACTGATGGGGATTAAATAAAGGAGACTCCTCAACAGCTCTGAAGTTTTATTTAGTGATTTATCAAACTAACACAATAATCTCGAGGATAAAAAGACATGCCTGTTTCTGCTAGGAGTGTAGATAGGTGCATGTTGAACATGGCTTCAAATATAAGTGAACAGCAAACTGTTGCATTAATAAATGCAACTGTGTTCAGTGTGGCTATTGATGAGTGTGTTGATATTAATGACATTCTGTATTTAGGTAATGTATTGTTGCCAGGTACAGTGACACGTAAGTATACGAGGTGCTGTGCTGCTTAAAACCTATGCTTGGCACTACCCAGGGGAATGACCTTGTTAAATTGTTCTCTGATCATTTTGAGGAGAGAGAAGTTAACTTTAAGAAAATATATGCAGTTACAACAGATA
Organism: Homarus americanus; assembly: GCF_018991925.1. NCBI lineage: Eukaryota > Metazoa > Arthropoda > Malacostraca > Decapoda > Nephropidae > Homarus > Homarus americanus. The sequence goes on from NW_024756914.1 coordinate 8,995,368, forward strand.
GCACTCCTGCAATGGTAGGAAAAAACAAAGGATTTGTCAAGCTAATTGAGGATGAAGTTGCATTGCATTATTCAACAAGATAATCTTTGTGCCACTGTGACAACAATTTTGAATTTTGTTGTTGCAATATCTGCTCTTACACAGACAATTTCGGTCTTTTCTTGATGAGATAGATAGTGCATATTGAGACGTACCCCTTCACTCCAGTGATAGGTGGATAAGTTGTGTGAAGGTTTTAGAACAGTTTGTGGAATGGCTTTGACAAAATTAGGACTTTTGACAGAAAAGGGTAAAAAATATATTGATCTGGAAGGTGACAAGTGGGTAGTGAAACTAATATTTCTATCACACCACCAAACACCTCAATGATTTCAGCCTTCACCTGCAGGGTGCAGGACAGACAGCAATGGATGTGTATGACACATGTAAGGGTTTTGTTGCAAAGCTAGCAGTTTACTTGGTGGATAACTGCAACTTTCTGCTACTTCAAGCACCTGAAGTTGTGGTCTGTTAGTGTTACAGAGATTGCAGTGTACATGCAAGACCTGAAAGCAGAGTTCACTGCTTAATTTCAAAACTTCCAGCACATTGGCCCAATGTTTTCTTTTTTAATCAAACCAGAAAACTTTGAGGAGAGTGACTTGGAATTGCCTGTCTTTGAAACGATGGAAATAGGGGACTTGGAGATGTTATTGATCGATTATAAGTTATCTCCATTATGGACAGCAAAGTTTGTGGAACTATGGAAATTACTTGAAAGGACTGAGAGTGGCCATGAGGCTTCCATCCTAAGTTGCTGGGCATCCCCTACCAGAGAAATATGCTTGTAAGAAAAAGGTTGCATTCACACTGCTTTCAGACCTTTGGGTCTACGTATATATGTGAGCAGATATTCTTGCAAATGAAGTAATGTATATCCTTAGCCCCCATAGCAACCGACTCACAACAGATCACTCCAGGGAGTGTGTGCAACTCAATGGTGTCCAGATGTACTCGCGATAGCAACGCTGAGCAAGAGGAAGCAGGGGGAGGAGTCACTAAATCAGTGAGAGCATCTGATATTTATAACATTTAATATTACATTTATATCTTCCTGTACTTATGTAATTGTATTCTGAATTATTATAAAGGTATTTTTATCAATATACATTTGGACAATAATTTGCGTATTGAAAGTTATGGTTGGCACGTAGGACAGTAAAAATTTTGGAATTAATTGTAAACTGGCACAGTGTGTTCAAAAGGTTACTGACTCCTGATTTTTCCTTTCACATAAACTATAGATCCTCTTGCTGTCAATAAAGGCAGCATCTCCTTAAATTTCCTCCAGCCACTTCTGATTCTTACAACTGAGCTGGCTTCAATATCCCATTCAGCACTGGTTACATCACCCAGGTAGCAGAACTCATTAACATGTCTATTCCTCCTTTTTTTTTCTCTCTACATTATTATTTGCTATCTGTGCTAAGTCAGCCTACAACAACTGGCAGGGAGGACCAGTCCTGAAATTCCATGTTAGTGCCTCCAGCACCATGACTTGGAATAATGTTTTTTGGCAATTTTTCTCTTATTTTGAATGTACTAAATTAGTTAAACATATTAAAATTCATTTCCCATGGAAAAGGTGTTTTTGGTTATAATATAAAAAACATCACCAAAGGTCCTTGCAGTTCCAGCTTCAATTTTCAAAGGATATACTTTGTTCCAAACTTTACTGTAGGTCCTCAATACACTTGTTAACCCTTACGCCTCGGGCTAGGGTGCCGCCCGCCATTTCCCCAACGCGTGGTAAAACGAGAAAAATAATTTTTTCCTAAAATAATTTTTAACCTTTATAAATGATAAAACAATAGAAAAGATGCAAGAAAAAACTATACATTGTCCCTTTATATTCTTCCGTGGCGCCTCAATGAAGAGACAAATAAGGGGAAAGTTTCTTTTTACATCGAGCGCTCGCTGTCACTACGCACTTTGGGGTCATTTTCCAGCTTGCCTTTGTGTCCGAGTTGGCCAATAATGCATTTATTTACTGATCATAATACAGGTTGTACCTCTCTAGTCCGGCATTCTGTGGTCCGGAACGATTTTAGTTTGCGCATGGAGAAAATTAATTTCAGTCTGGTACTTTCGATGTTTGGCTAAATTTTGCCTTATTTACCCTACTTTTTTGGCGAATTACCACCTCTAGTAAAGCAACATCCTAATAAACCAACGAAAATAACACAGATAAAGTTAAATAAAAACTAAAAACAACAGAAAAAGTGTTTATGTTCTACAGCTTCAACTAGAGTTGAACCTGATGACTTGGCAACTTCGTCTTCCGAGTAAAAACACACACATCAACATTGGCTGTCCTTATGTTTTCAACTTTACCACCACTGGTGGGTAGAATTTTTGTTTTAAATTCAGAAACATTAATTAAAATATATATATGAACAGTAAATAAGTGTTGCTTTCATATTCTTATGTAGAGTAATGACGATATGTTTTCACGTGTGCGCACTTACATATGCGAACTCACTTTTTTTCTTTACCATTAATGGTTAGCTACTTATATTGTTCCATTCATTAACAATAAATAACATAACTTAAAACAGCCATAGTAATTTTTTTACATTAATTTTACTACAGCTACAACCAGGGTCTTATTTTCTTCAGTTTTATATGTAAAACCAATCAGTTACTGGGTTTTGTAAATATAAACGAAAACAATGCCGTCTCGTCTCCTTGTGTGTTTTAATATTCTAAGTATTATTAATGAATTGTATTGTTTATTTTACACATATAAACATTAATTCAATCAGTAATAAACAATTATGAGTCTTTTGTACATAAGAGAAATGACGCTGTTTACACGATTATGCACATCTGAACGTTGGCGGGCCGCTCAAACCCGTCAAAATTCGAGTTTCCGCCGTCGAACTTTTAAGTTGTTTATGTTTTTTTTTTTTTTTTTTCAAAATAAAAAAACGTCGAATTAAAAACTCGCGAAATTTGAGAACCTACTGTAGAACATTTAACCCTTCAATATGTTTTCAAAGAGACCACGAAGCAGTGAAAGTGGTGCTAGTGCTTCCAAGCGTAAGCACAAGTCACTATCTATCCAGGAAAAGGGTGAATTTCCATGGTCCGGCACCGGTCAGGTCCCAAGGTTGCTGGACTAGAGAGGTACAACCTGTACTTATCTCCTATAAATAATTCATATTGACTTTATTTTATTTGCCTTACTCTTAAGAAGTTCTCAGCGACACACACACACAGTCTGTCGTCAGGCTTTATGTTTGGGAGACCACGTAGGTCATACAAATAATTATCGGAATAATATTTCCACAAATAAATTCATTTATAACATAATCATACCATTAGCATCTAGTAAAATAAAGCCACACAACTTTTAGTAATATTACTTTAATACAACATGATAAAATATACCAGAAAATAAACAAACAAGAGAAGTTATTTACCAAGAAGCTTCCCTGTGACCAGCGTAAGAGGGTGGGAGATAAGAGGGTTATTTTAAGCCTGTCTTTGTGTCCGAAGTGGCCAATAATGCATATATTTACTGATCATAATACTTCTCCTATAAAGAATTCATTTAGAATATTTTTTTTCATTATTTTTCATAAAAAGTGCTTGGCGACACACCAGTCTGTCACCAGCTCCCTGGCTGTCTTTGTGTTTGGTATAGCAAGTAATACATAAAATAATAATAATTCCACAAATAAATACATTTATAACATAATCATAGCATTGTTTTACAGTAATACTACACTACAATACAACTACACTACCTTTAGCAATATTACTTTGATACATGATAAAATAGACAAACAATGAAATTATAAAAATTTTAGTTAAAAAATTTAAAGTCAAAGCTCATAAATCCAAACACCTTGGGACCAAACAATGCACGGAATTTAAAATTACAAAGTTTTGAGCAGCATGGCACCCAGAGTACATTTTTGCATAATTTTTTTTAAATGATACGTATTTGTAGTGTGTTTACTGTAACTATAAAGATATACAGATAACTGCAAGGATACAAAAATAAAACAAAAAAATTAGAGCAGAGATTTATTGAAGTATGGCATTATAGGTGTGAGTGTCACCACATCATCATCAGTTTGCATTGATGCGTTACATATTTTCAAATTCTGGTGAAACTGGCTTCTTCACACAAAAGGGCTAGAAGTAGTCAACCCTTCACTTCTCTGTAACCTAAACCTATAAAACTATAAAACTATGCTGACCTTCCATCAAGGAGTGACTTATGTTTGGCCATATCCTTGTTTGTTCCACCGTCACCACAGAGTAATATACTGTGCTCCTCTTTCCACCATTACAAGCATTATCATCTCTTAGGATTTTCTTGGAAGACATTGTTAGGGTGGAAATTCCAACTTACTATTAAAAAAAAATCTGTCACAGTCATGATGAACAGTACAACAGGCTGTGAGACAGTGAGTGTGTAAGTGGTGCACTTTTGAAGTTTGGGTGAATGGTATACATGTTATATCAATTCAATTTCAATTGTTTATGTTTTATCTTCAATTTTTTCCATGAAATTTCATTTACCATACATAAAGAAAACAGCAAAACTTATTCATTTTATAAATCTCTAACATTGAAAAATTCATGTAGTGAGGTAGCTACAGTACAATGCTCCTGACCTGATTATATATATATATATATATATATATATATATATATATATATATATATATATATATATATATATATATATATATATATATATATATATATGAAAGGTATTTGGAAGAATATATGCATAACGTTTCCTTTTTCTGTTGCATTTGTACATTAAAAACATTCATACCAGTCCTTTTATGCTTTAGGTAAAATAAATTTTTTAACCACACGTTTCTATTTTTTCATGTCTTATGCAAAACATATTGGTTACTTTTCACATTTTTCCATTTCTCAAGTCATGTTACTGTTTCACTAATTTCTACTCATCCTTCACTGTATCTAAGGGGGATACAATTTATTTACCCAACATGAATCGTGAGAAGTGATACAATACAGTATTTTCTTGATTTAACGAACAAATTTGAGCAACCTCTTTCCATTAAATCAAAATTTTCACTAAATCAAATTTCCGTTATTTTCTCTCGATTTAGCGAGCTAGTTTGCTAAATCGAGCACGATTCCGTTAAATTCAACGCCAAATGCACCGCTTGGCACATGGGGCTTGTTTACATCAGCTCAGTCTGTGTTCTATCGCCACTGCATGTGTTGTTCACCGCTACCTCTCAGTCGACTAGCTACTGTGATTTGACATCATGCCAAAAGTCTCTCAGAAGTTTCAGAAAGGAAGTGGTGTGGGGGAGAAAGTCAAAAGAGTGCAGGTATCAATTGGAAAAAGTTTGAAAATTATAGAAAAAAATACTACAAACACTGAACCCTCTAGTTTAAGGTAAGCCATGAATAATGTTTCTATGTACGTAATTAATCTTAATTTAGCAAACTAGTTCATTAAATCAAGTGAAAAATAATGGAAAAAATTCCTTACGCTAAATCGAGAGTTCAATACATCGGATTCCGTTAAATCAAGAGTATATTGTACTGTATATTCAGTGAGGTGCTCCTGTATGTCTCCCCCAACTTGACGAGTAGGGGATATAACCATCATACTATGCGAGTCTGTGGACAGTTTTTGTGTACATTTTCAAGTCCTTCCTAGCCAAAACTCTTACATGAAACACAATTTGCATTCAGTAAATTTGTTAGTCACAAGGTATATGTCTACAGTATAAGTAAAATTTGATAACTGCCCACTGTTCAGTTCACAAATCCAAACTGGGCAGACAATAACAGCTTACCAAGGCTAAATTATTGAACGAAACAATAGAGTTCCTGATATTGTACTGTACAAATAAGACGTGTTCTAACTCGTCTTTGCAAGCCAATATAACAAGTCTCCCTCTAGTCCTAGACACAATTTCATCATTTACTGAACAACTCTCATCCATCTGGCAGTGCATAACATGAGCAGATGAACACATACATGAACACATGGAAGTCAAGGCAATGGCTAAAGACAAGACTGCTTCTCTAGCACAATAAATAGTCTGATTGTGTGTTACATTAATAGTAACAACTCATAAAAACTCTAATATCAAGTTAATCTACAATGTGGACGACACACATGTGATGAACTCTTGGATCCCCATTGGTAAATTTCCTTGTTGCCTCTTGAAATATGTGAATGTTGTGTTGTACATTTATTACAGTATAATAGTCAACTTTATTCAAACTACTGTATATAAATAAGAAATATTGTTTTTAAACAGCAAATGTTCATAAGCAAAATATAATAATTAATTCTGAGATTATTAAATATATTCTTATTAGTTATTTTAAAAAATTCTAAAAACTAATATTTTCAGCAACTAAAATGTACCAATTACTATTTTCATCGCATCTGAGAGTTGTACTCCTGCCAGTACTCCTGGGTCATCATCTGTGTGAGGCGGGATACGGTGCGGTCAAAAGCAAACATTTCCTCTTCTCCGGTAAAGATGTTTATGGCCTTTGTACTTTGGTTTTTCTCCTTTAATCCTAAATCATCCATTAACATAAGACTTTCCTTGTCTACAAATTCTGAGTGACCTTCATCTCCCTTGAAGATCTGAGTGTGAGGAACATCACTGGTGCACACAATCCGCACCTGATGACAGTTTGGTGTTATTAGGTAGGAACAGTACAGTACCTATAAAAAGTAACTATTTTCAGTATTGAGAGGTGAGCAACCAAAGAAAAGCTAATGACACAGAATGAGGGAGTGCATACCATATTTTACTGTATATAAGACGCACTTTTTTGTCTGAAAATGGTTAAAAAAATCAGCCTGCGTCCTATAAGTGAAGTTGCGGTCTCCCGTAGGTTAATGAATCCCCTAGTTGTTGTCTCCAGTAGGCTAAATTCTACCTCACCCAACTCCAGAATTAAAAATATGTTATATTATTTTTAATTAACTAAAAAAATAATTAATGTAAATATAAAAGCAGGATTTATAACTACAGTAAACCTAGTTAAGGCGGATATTGCTTAAGCCAGACAATATTATTTGCAAAAAAAAAAAAAAAAAAAAGGGTAGGATAAAATTTCAAGGGACCAAGGCATTAGCACACGGGACGCAAGTGCCCGAGAGTTATCAATTGTTGTTTTGGGGAATATTATTTCATTCACTCAAGTAATGATACAATGTTTCGTATTATGTTAACACAGGTAAATGTATGGTTTATATAATTTGTTGTCACTGTGCCTGTTACCATTTTCAAATTAGACTACAAGATATGTATTTCTCCCAAACGTACTGTACAATAATATTTCCATTAGCCGGAATCCCTCAAACTCGGAACTCTCCGATAGCTGGAATTGAAATTTTCTTGGAAAATTGTTCCCAAAGTCGTAATTTTCAGGAAATTTATGACATTGGGGGGTGATTTTCCAAGGGGCAAATTTTCTAGAAAATTCCGAGAAAATTTTCACGACACCCGGAAAAATCCAGGGATGGGGGTGCTTTTTTCCGGGTTTGAGAGATGAAAATCAGGCGCATTTTCCAAAAATTCCAAGAAATTTTTTATAGTACCTGGAAAATTCCAGGGATGGGTGATATTTTTCCGGTTTCGAGAGATGATGTAATGCGCAATTTGTTGAACTTCTTGGAACATTTTTTTTGTTACCCTGAAATTTCCTGGGATGAGGGATTTTTCCGGCTTTGAGAGTCGTCTCATTACCTGGAAATCTCTCATTCCTGGAAGTGCTCTGCACCAATTGTTCTGGCTAACAGAGATATCACTGTATTAAAATACTGTATCAATAAAATACTTAAGATAGTAAAGTGTGGCCAAATTACCTTGTTGTCATATAAAGTTTCAATAAAAAACTTAATGTGTAGGGTGTCTGTAAAGTCGTGGTGCAGTTTAAAGTATTAATAACTTAGGTTCTATAGGAGATAAAAACAATCTGTAAAATGCATTGGAGAAATAATTTATTCAAGTTTTCTTTATGACCAAAGAATTTTAATTATTCTATTTTGTTCTTTCTGTTTTTTTCCAGATAATCTGCCCCAACACTATATTGAATGGCTTCAATAGAAGAGAAGGTGAATTATATCCTCTGGTTAGCTGAGTTAAAGTCTTCCAGTTTGTTAATAACAACATTAACAGAATCAGTCTCTTTAAACTTCTTCATCCATCTTGTAATTAATTTCTGTGCGGTGTTTCCTTCTTGTAACGAGTTGTAAATTTTCTTCTAACCGCTGTTACAGACTTTAACTCAGCTAACCAGAGGACATAATTCACCTTCTCTTCTATTGAAGTCATTCAATATAGTGTTGGAGCAGATTATCTGGAAAAACAGAAAGAAAAAATAGAATAATTAAAATTCTTTGGTCATAAAGATAACTTGAATAAATTATCTCTCCAATGCATTTTACAGATTGTTTTTATTTCCTATAGAACCTAAGTTACAGTATTAAAATTTTAAACTGCACCAAGATTTTATGGAGACCCTAGTAAAGTGTCGGTAGCCATCTTACCTTGTTGTCATAAAAAGTATCAATAAGAGTAATGAAGCGTCTGGCCTGGCCCTTGGACCTCTGGTTGAGGATGGGGATGTCCTTGATGAAGATGGTATGGAACACATGACACAACTGCAGGTAGTCTGATGCACCAAGAGCCTATAACAAACACGATATACAGTATACAGTATTATGTGTTATTCTCAAAGTAGACCTGACTTGACCAAATGGGCAGAGACATAAGTGTAGTAGTAATCCCTTGTCCAAAGCGGGGGTTAGGTTCCTCGAAAAATGTGTTGGGCAAACTTAGCTTCTTATGTGAAAAATGGGGTGGCAGGATGGTGACCTCAAATGGACTCACTTATCATGTGAAATACATACCTTTTAAACATTAACATAATGCACAAATATGATAAAAGTAACATACTATAAACAATTAAAAATATTAATGATAAGCATTATATAATCATATTACTGTACTCACTGGTCCATGGTTAAGTTATTGTAGCGTAACTGATGACGACGATATGGTAGATGTTGTGAAGCCTTCTGATGACAGTGATTGATGAAGAAGACTTCAATAATGATGAAACCGGAATGATTTTTATTTCTTAAGCCGATGGATCATCGGCTTCAGGCTGCAGATCAGCAGATGATATTGATGATTGGGGTGACCGCAGCCTCGAGTAGAAGTCTGTTATTTTCTATGTAAATCTTTAAAAATTTCTCTGTATGCCACAAAAAGATCATCAAGGCCCCTTTTGAACTTTAAACTTCTCTCCATTATTGGATCTATGTAGAAACACATCTAACAGAGTTCATTTGCTTGCAGGAGGAATTCAGAGGTCACCTTAATTGTTAATTTAGGTTTTATGGGTTCCACTTCAGCATCATCATCATCATTTATACTGTCATCTGCTATTAGTTCTTCAAACTCCTCATTTTTTGGTTTTTGAAAATGTGAGTCCAACAGTTCATTCACCTCCTCTTTCTACGTGTCATCAAAACTGTCACCTCCAATTTCCTTTGCTAGTTTCACTATTTCTGCAATTTCCTTGTCAACTGTCGGAAATCCTGAACAATTTCAGGCCAAAGTTGCTGCCAGCAAGCTTTCATGGTGGAAGGCTTAACTTCATTCCAAGACATTTTTATATTGTCTTTGATGTTAAATGCCTTCCAGAATTCCATCAGTGTTTCATAAGCACCAGCATCCACTGCTTCAGTTACATTCCTCGTATAATATAACTTAAATGTCTTAACTCCTTGATCCATAGGTTGCAGAATGGAAGTGGTATTGGAGGGCAAGAGCATAACTTCCACATTGTGATGTGAGAATTGAAGCATTTCTGCATCATGACCAAGGGCATTGTCCAACAACAGCTACACCTTTAAGTAAAAATTCTTCTTCTTGAGATATTCCTTGACCTCATGTGCAAACAATCACTAAATATCACCTTAGTCACCCAGGCCTTTTTATTGGACTTCCAAACAACAGGCAAATGAAGCTTACGTATTTTTACCGTTTAACGCACGGGGACTTTCCAAATGGTAAACAAGCATGGGTTTGCAATTAAAATCACCAGCTGCATTAAACCCTGCAGCATCTTTTTGGGTCTTTGTAGTGTAGGTTCGGTTACCCATACATTTATAAAGGAGGCCAGTCTCATCAGCATCAAACACTTGATCCGGGGCATATCCTTTGTCCTTGATCAATTCAAGCAGCACTGACTTGATGTGCTCTGGATGATATTTCACTGCCCGTCTCGAAAGACGACTTCATCGAACTCATCAAACTATGTATTAAGGATTGCAAATTCGAATTCAATGGAGAATATTATGCTCAAAAATTTGGTATGGCAAATGGGTAATCCACTCTCACCTGTATTAAGCAACCTATATATGGAATTCTTTGAAAAGAAACTATTAAGTAATATTTTACCACCCTCAGCAGTCTGGTTTAGATATGTTGATGAAGTATTATGTCTCTGGCCATGTAATGAGGACCTAAAAGCTTCCCTGCCACAACTTAACAACTTAGCCCCCTCGATCAAATTCACTGTGGAATTAGAGCAAGACTGTAAATTGCCATTCCTAGACTGTCTGATACACAGAATAGGTAACACTTTTAAGTTCAGTATTTATAGAAAACCTACTAATGTGTGTTCATACATTCATTATTATTCTGCCCACCATAATAGAGTCAAACAGTCAGTATTTTCAACAATGTTTTTACGTGCCTTGAGAATTTGCAGTCCGGAATTCATCGATGAGGAATACAAATACACCTAGACCCCGACTTACGACTACGTGGACCGTCGGGACTTACGACCGCCGCAGATTTTTTATTAAAAAAAAAAATAATAATTTTTTTTTCAAATGACACACGCATTTTCTATACCGAAACGTTTCCAGTTAATGTAGTCTTCATGTATAATTAGAAAATTATGGGGGCCCCATGTGCATTCAGCTGACTACATTAAAGGTAAGTGCTGTCACACTGTAACCATTCCTTATTATTTATTACTTTCACTGTACTGTATCCATTCATCATTATTCATTACTTTTACTGTACTGTATTTCATTGTAGATTTTTTATTAATTATTATTTATTTATTTATTTTTTTTTTTTTTATCTATGTCGGACTTACGACCATGTCGGACTTACGACCTGGATTTGGGTCCCTAACCCCGTCGTAAGTCGGGGTCTAGGTGTATATATATAATATTGGCTCAAACCTTAAATACCCTAGATCTTTCATAGACAAATGCCTAAACATTACAGTGAGTTCTGCTATAACGCGTGTTTTGATAACGCGAATTTGCTCTAACGCGATTTATGAATTCGGAACAATATTTGTATAACGCGATCGCTTGTTTGCTATAACGCGATTTTTGCTTACTATTTCTCCAATTTTGTGGTATTAACTGTGAATATGGTAAAGAAGAATATCTTCAAGAAGCGTTCTGATGATAGAATTCCCGGTGATTATCGTAAAAGAAAGGATATAACACTTGAAGAGAAGCTCGATGTTATCAACCTCAAAATCACCCTTCTCCCCCATCAAGTTACATTCATATTTTTTCAAGGTAAAGTGTTAAATTTACTGTATGATTTCATTATTAGATATGAATGTAACATTTATTTAGACTGTGCTATCCTTTGTGTTAGGCTAACTACTAAATTTTTTCGATTTCGAGTAATCTGCACCTAACCCTATTTTCTCCATAAGCCCTGTTATTTCTATTACGCGATTTTCTATAACACGATATTTTACAAGAACACAATTATCGCGTTATAGCAGAACTACCTGTACTAAGAAAACTTTTTATAGAACTGATCCCAAGCCCACCCATGACCATAAGAATATCTTAATATTACCATTTCACAAAAATTTCTCACACATTCCTTCACAACTAAAAATCTGGAACGTCAATGTGGCATTTAAAAACTCATGCACTGTTAAACAAATGTTAATCAAGAACTCCCCCAACAACACAATTGGTTGCATTTATAAAGTTCCTTGCAAGGAATGTAATATGTTTTACTTAGGCCAGACAGGTAAAGATCTTGCAACTAGAATTAAACAACACAAATACAATGTTAGGACAGGCCAGGAATCCAATGCTCTGTTTGTTCATTTGAGGGATAACAAGCATTGCATTGACTGGGATAATGCCTCCTCAATATTACCATGTAATTCAATTGATAGTAGGAACATCATAGAATCTAGTCTTATTAAACATACCGAAGCATTCAACATGAATTTGAGTAACGGCATGTACAAGCTGGACAATTTTGTAATTAAGAAGATGTGACCAGGTGAGAAGGCCGGGTCACCTGACCATCTGACCTGACCACCAACCGTTGTGTGCTATTTAAAGATTAGTAGGGTCATTACCTAATACCTGACCATTGTGGACCTGGTCTCACCCTTCTCTGTATATATACACCTTGATTTGTATTTCTCTCTCTAGTCTGTACTCACCCCTGAAGATGTGAATTACACGAAAGCGCTTGGGAACTTCGTGTTTTCTTCTTTCCTTGTGGTTATCAGCATATACCTAGATCACGCGCACCTACAGTGATTTACTTGCATATATATATATATATATATATATATATATATATATATATATATATATATATATATATATATATATATATATATATATATATATATATATATATATATATATATATATATATATATATACACAGTCAACCCTCACTTTACGCGGTCCCACATTCCGCGTTTCCACGTTAACGCGGTGCCTTGCCAGAACCTAACGTGCTCACATTACGCGGTGCGTGAACCCCATTACGCGGAGAGTGTCCGGCGCGACGCTATTTTTAGATTCGCCCCACCCGCCTGCCTGCCTGCGCTCCTCGCCTCTCCCTCCTCCTCCCTCCGCTTGGGCAAGCCGCGCGGTAAGGTTGCGCAGTGTGTGTCTTTGTTGCGTTATCACTGACGTCATATGACGTATCGGACTGTGATTGGCCATGCATCCCTACCCCCCTCTGCTGCTAGCTGTAATTGGCTTAAAGTATTATGACGTGTCCACCCGGGGGAGGGAGGGAGGGAGGAAAGATGATCCTTGACCTAGCCGCGCCAGTTTCATCCCTCCACGCCAGACCGTGTAAACGTGCATCCATTGTTCTCTAAAATGGCTTCCGCCGGACCACCACCCCCAGAGAGAAACCTTTCCTTACCTGGACCCAGCGGCACTAAGCCAAAGAAGACACGACGTTCCTTAAGCTACGAGGTGAAGTATACCATCATCCAAGAGTTGGAGAAAGGAACAAGGCAGGTTGGTTTGGCGCGCCAGCATGGTGTGAATGAATCTACAATTCGAACAATAAAGAAGGATGCAGCCAAGATAAAGGAGCACATGAAGATCACAAAATCTACAGGTGCTTCTATGAACAAGTATTTTCACAACCAGGTGCTTCTCAAGACAGAAAAATTACTTGTGAGGTACTTGGTGCGTCAGGTGCGACGGAACATGGCGGTCGACACGCGCTCTGTTAAGGACTACGCACGTGAACTGTACATTGCAGTGGCACGAAAGATGGGAACTACAGAGCCCAAACCCTTTAATGCTTCCTCTGGGTGGTTACAGAGGTTTAATATCCGGAACAAGATCACCAATATAAACATTGGTGGTGAAGAAGTGAGTGCTGACCGTGCTGCGGCTAGGGAATTTCCTCCGTTTTTACGTGAGATTATGGAGGAAGGACAGTACACCGACGACCAGGTGTTTAACATGGACGAATCTGGTCTTTTCTGGAAAAAGCTACCTTCCAAGTCCTTCGTTGTAAAGAATGCCAGCAGGATTCGGGGCCGGAAGATGCAGAAGGAACGCATCACCGTCCTGTTTACCACCAATGCCTCCGGTACCAGTAAGCTCAAGTTATCGGTGATCCACACAGCACGCAAGCCGCACGCCTACAAAACCATGGACATGACCAAGCTAAATGTTCACTGGCTGACCGCACGTAAGGCGTGGATGTTCTCTACACTGTCCCTCTCCTGGTTTGATGACTGTTTTGTTCCCGATGTAAAGAAATTCTGTGAGCAACAGAATGTGCCATTCAAGATTTTGTTGCTGCTGGACAACGCACCAGGACACTCGCCCCTACTGTTAGATCGTCACCCCAACGTAAAAGTGGTCTTCCTTCCTCCCAACACTACGTCTATATTACAGCCCATGGACCAAGAGTTAATCTGTAATGTAAAAGCTGCATTCTCTACGAAAAAATTCAAACTCCTGAACGACTACACCAACACCAGGGAAGAGTTGCGCAACCTGAGTGACACCACCACCGATAGCAAGAGCGAAGAAGATGAGGATCAACAGTTGGCACAGCAAAAAATACTGTTCAAACAATTCTGGAGAGTATTTAACATCAAGAAAGCTGTGGACTTCTTGGTGGAGTCATGGGATCAGCTGTCTATTGCTACAATTCGTCACGCATGGAGACATGTGTTGCATGGAATACCAGGTGAGAGGAGGAGTCAATCTGTGACTGGCGAGGTTCAGACTGTTGCAGTAGCAGTGGACCTTGCCAGAGAAGCTGCGCAGACTGTTACAGTTCCAGGCTTTTCCGAGACCACCAACGACGACATCCTGGAGGTGATACTGGAACCTGATGTGACTACCGAGGAGATGGTAGATGATGATGATGACGACGTCAGTGAAGAGGCAGGTGGTGCGTCATCCCAAGAAGAATAACACTTATCCCATAGTAATGTTAGGGGTGCCATCGAGTGTATCGAGAAAGCCAAGCTCCTCCTTTCCGACGACCCTGACGCAAACAGGTATAAAATCTTCACTACCCAGCTGTTGCAGACTATGGAGCCCTACATCAAGGTGTATCACGACAACATCAACACCAGCCGTCAGCAAAGCATAACAGATTTCTTCGCCCGCAACCCACCACAGCCAGCCCAAGCCAGTGATAGTGACAGTGAAGATGACTTTGAGGGATTTGTCAGGGAAGCCCTGACAACTGTAAGTGACAGTGATGGTGATTCACCTAGTAATGGTGATTCACCTGAGGGCCAGTAATCTGCCCTCTGCCTCGGAACCAGCCTCCATCCTCGTATGCCGACCCATCTCTTCTGCTAACGTAAGTGTTCCACATAACTTTTAGTTTTCCTAACCTAACCTTTATTTTTCCTATGTTAACCTTTATTTTTCCTAACCTAACCTCTTCTATATTACTTGTTTTTTCATACCATCATAAAGTTAAGATAAAATTTTTACTACAACATAGTTGTGTGTCGTCAAAAAGTGGAGTTTGGGGGTCGGCCCGGACTCTATTTCAATTAATCCCATATGTTATGTTATTCACTTTACGCGTTCCTCACTTTCCGCGGGACCCTGCGGGTTACATTAACCGCGTAAAGTGAGGGTTGACTGTATTATTTTTTGCATTTTCGACTTATGACCAATTCGACATACGACCTGAACTTGGGTCCCTAATCCCGTTGTAAGTCGTGGACTGCTTGTACATATAAAATCACTTAATTTAAAAGAACACAAGAAATCGAATGACAAAATACAGTAAATGAAAGTAAAAAAATACGTCATCAAGTAAATACTGTAAGTCGGAGAACCCCTGTATACCTGTATACAAGTGTCTCTGGTAATTTAACTTACAGCTGTAGTAACCAACTAAAACACCCATGGTCTTGATACTGAATGTTTCACAGGGAGAGGCTTCTACTTTACAACAAACTCTAGGAAGTTCTTCATTCTACTTACTCTGTTACACAGTTCCTCAAATGTACTGTCCAATACACCACCGCAGGTCTTTTGAAACGTCACATTTCTACCATGATACGTGAGGGTGCGAGGGCGAACAACATCTGTTTCTTCTGCACTGAAGATCTGTAGAAATGATAAATAGTAAAATTTAGTATCCCTGAGCAGTTTACAACCCAGTACTGTAGTATTAGTAATGCATATCTAAGTCCACCTAACAAAAAATAATAATACAAATTAAAATGTACTATAGGAGTCTTCATTATCCGAGTATTCATTGTTCGTGGATCCGTTGTTACGAGCCCAAATTACAGCATTGTAGAACTACGTATACATAAAAATTCCTCGAACTTATGAGGATTCCACGGATGAAATAGGCGTTTGAAATTTCTACCTGCCTCCCATTCTCTCAAAGCTCATCCTTCTCACCTGCATCTCTAAGCCTTGTTTTGAAAGTATTTTTTTTTTTACTTTGTTGTGCATTTGGTGAGAGTGGTGGGATTTTTTTAGCCATGAGTTCTAAACCGAAGCAAAGTGGTGTACAGGTATCCCTGCATGTGTGAGAAGTGAACGTATGTACTGAGGAAGTGAGCTGTCTATCCCCCTATGTGAAGTCACGACATCTCTTTAGTCAGCTTAGTGACTGCTTGGATGAAATGTGTCGCATGTACAGTACAGTTCCTCCCCGACTTACGACCTACTCGACTTACGACCACCCGCACTTACGACCTGCCTCAGTTGTACCAAAATTTTTTCAAATTACGTATTTTCGAGTCCCAACGTCAGTGATTGCGCTGTGTACTGATAAAATTTTCATTTGTAATCCACTTTGACATGGCTGGCAAGCATAAAAGTGAGAGTTTTGTGGTGCTGAGAAAAAAAAAGAGACACCCATTTTAGATTTTCTATGTATTATTTAAGCATTTTTTACTTACGACCTGGATTTGGGTCCCTAACCCCGTCGTAAGTCGGGGAGGAGCTGTATACTGTACCAGTTAATGTGAGGACTAAATAAAATTATAATAATTGAAATAAAAGAAAAAATACTGCGTTGCCATTTGGCAATCATTTCACGAGACAGAGAACAACTGAGAGATCCTCCTAGCCGCTCCCCCTCCCCCGCTCTGTTAGCTAACTGCAGACCACTTAAGAAATGTTTATTACCTTTATGTTTTTGACCTTATGATATTAATTTTGTTTATTTTGCTTACACATTCTGTATGAACGATTGTGTGTGCTTATAACACAGTAAAAGAATATTACACATATCTCCCCAAAATTACAAGTTGAACAATAACATAGCCTACAGTTTAGCCTCCCCCACTTTGAGTGTTACTGCGTGGTGAGTGGCGACTCAGTTACACAATTACTGCACATACATGTTATCTCCATAGTACTATTCCTTGTTATTTATTTGTATTTCTTATTTTTATATTTATTGTTATTTTAGTAACGTCTCAATGAATTACTTTCACTGAAATGAGTGTGCGAGTTTGTGTGCACAGTTGGCCAACCGCGTGGTTAGGTAGCCTGCGTCGTGTCAACACACAGACTCCAAATGACTTTAAGTATCTTAAATAAGTTATAGTTAAATAATTTCATAAAATAATGTGTAAACAAATATTTAACATTTCTTATGTAAATAAATCTTAAAACATATCAAATAAAACTTTTTGAGAGTAATTAACAATGTGATGGACCTGATTAGATACTATTCCAATTAATTCTTATGGGAATTAATTCCCCTTTATCCGTGGAATCATTATCCCAGTCTTTTCTGGTCCCTATTAAGATCAGATGATGAAGACCCCCTGTGCAATAATGTCTTAAATGTATCTACAGTGATCCCTCGGTTAACAAAATTTCGGTTAACGAATTACCTTCCATAAGAATCTTCAATTCGGTTAACGTACTGTACAAAAATTCGGTTAACGAAAATTTTACGAAATCATGTCAACATGTTTTCGCTTGCTCACCAGCTAGAATATTAGTTCCCATTTGAGTAAATATCTAGAAGGTTGTACTTTTCAATAATTTTCCAAGTTTTATATTAAAATTTTTAGTAATTTTAACACTTATTTAACATAAATGCAGTACAAGAAACTAGTTTTTGGTGCGCCAATCAGCCACTTGACTCACCCAGCAAGGCGTCAGTTTGTATCTCTGGTCAGTGGAGGTAACATCTTGCTTGTGGCTCTCTTGAACATAAACTATTTTTACGTTTTTACAGTACTGTACAATTATTGGCCATTCTGAAATTTATTTTACATATTGACAATATATAGTGCAGTGCAGTGTTGATTTAAAGAAAATAATCTTGAATTACACCCAGTGAACTTAAAATTTTATGGGTGAGATGACGGCATGAAGCATGGGGTGATTTCTCTTCCATCCCCATTTCCTTCTCTTCTCCCTTCTCCTCCTCCACCCCCACTTCTAATTCCCATCATCATCATCAACCAGGAGCCTTCTACATACACACCTCAAAGTAAGTGTACTTTACTGCATTTATTTTTACTTTGTATGTAATTTACGGTGAGCTGGAACCAATTACCCAAAATCCCATTGAAACAATGGTTTCGGTTAACAAAATTTTCGGTTAACGAACGATCTTCTGGAACGAATTGTGTTCGTTAACCAAGGGACCACTGTATATATGTACAAGAGTAAAACATTATCATTTATGCTTTTGAAACTCTCTTTCATAGTTAAAAGAGGGATGCTGTGTATCTTCTTTGTACCCGGGGAGTCTACTGTTGCAAAATATGATGTGATACCAAGGTAGATCAATATTAAAATCATCACACAAGTTTACATTGAATCAGCATGTACAGTATACTGTACCTGTATAAACCATGCTGGTAAACAATTCAGCATGACAATATATCACCTCCTGGAGAGAATGTAAGGTGTAGAAAATGATATCTTGAAGATTGGGTTATGGAGCAGCAAGATAGAGAGAGGCCTTAAGAAGGTGTTATGAAGATGTTACAAATTGGTGAGGCATAAAGGCAGCTGTGGTTAAGATAGCAGTGAGTTGGTCTGGGCATGTGGAGCAGCAAATTTAAGAAGGAAAAATGAAGATGTTTGCGAGGTGAAAACAAGAAAGAAAAAAGAACAAGATCATTAATTAAGATGAAAAAGAATATGACAGAGAAGGTAGCAAGGGGGAAGAGTGGCATCACAAGATAGCGTGGATGAAATACATACCTTAAATAAAGCCTTAACTTCAGCCTCTGCATCACATTCTGACTTAACAAAGAAAGCTTTCTGTGACCCTGAGAGCTGCTGCATCCTATAGTCTATACCTGAGTCTAAGTTGATCACCTGAAATAATACTCTTGTTTAATATTCACAATTCATCCATGTCTCTACAGAATATTACAAGAGCTGCTTCCTCTACTCAGAGAAGGGCAACTCATAAAACACAGTGATGACTACAGTATCTCAATGTGGCTGTGCACCTTTACAGTAATACATAAAAATTAACAATTGCCTGTTCAATTACCTCTTGCCAAGCTGAAGCAAAAAAACTGTAACTTACAGTATATGATAACACAAAGTACCCATGAATGAGGTGGGAAAATCAAGACATAAAATAGTATGAAACTGAAAAGCATAAGGACAAAAACTTATGAGAAAACTTGAGATTATAAAAATTATTTGTGTTGATTTTGAGAATTTTGAACACAAGTTTTCTCTTGAACAAAATCAATACTAGTATTTTATGAAAAACTAGCAACAAATATATATTACCAAGAACATTAACTTACCAGAAGGGGGGGGGGGGTAACAATACTTGAATGTTTTTCTTTCAGTTTAATCCATCTTACCTATAAGTAAATACTATTTTCACGTTCCCTTTATTTCTGTATACACAGTACTTGCTGAACTAACCCTTTCCCTTTAAACAATCTTATTTGTGTAAACAAGTTGGATCAACTCCACACATCTTGTATCCAAACACGCCTCAACATAGTGTTTGATACTACAGTACATCACACACATGGCAGCTCACTCAACACTAACATGTTTAATTTTTCACATATTTTTAAGTTCAGCCTCAAAGATGACATGTACAGCACTGTACCTTGTCTTATTATCAGTCATGATGGTACACCAACTTACAGTCTTCTGAGTTTGTTTCCTGAACTTGGGTCGTACAGTAGTTAATGTACAGTCTACGGTCACTGTCCACATGCATTATCTTTCAGCTAAAACCAAGAGGTCTAAATAAAATTTTAAATTTCTGAAATTTAGTTTGAACTACAGTAACTTGATGTAATAAGGTATCATATATTCCATCCCCAAAGATGACCTTCAGAACCAGTCAACAATGAAACACGACACAGAACTATACATTAAGTACAGATACACTGGCACAGGTACTGATACATTCGGGAGCCAGTGCATGCCCAGTACTTGCCAAAAGTGGGTAAGAGAGACGTGACCAACCGCCCAAGCAGCTAATGAGCCGATCATTGGCGAAGAGGAAAAAAGTAAAAGAATAAGTAGATTTTGATAAAAAATAAAAATAATGAAGACAGCAACATGGAATTACTTACAATGTTCACTCTGGATGTCTTAACTTCCTGTAAGTGCATCATATTGTACAAATTCACCTAGAGTATACAAAATGTAACAGTCTTACCTCACAGTGAGACTTAAGTATAGGAATGAATGGTGAAAAGTTTGATCTCTGGAGACCATTTTTATACAAGTCATCTGGGTGTCGATTACTTGTTGCTATAACAACAATGCCGTTATTAAATAATTCTGTGAACAACCGTTTCAGTATCATAGCATCACCAATGTCTGTCACCTGTTGAAAGAATATACGATAAAGTTTAACCTGCAAGTAAGTAATATGAATAACAAATGTGAATTTAGTTATCATTTTGTTTTTTTCTATAATCAACCCAAAGGGTCATCATAAGATCAGGTACAGCTTTACTCTCCTCTAGGAGTCTCAGGATATATCTTACACATTCTATTGTATGATTGGTCACTTATTGAAGGCAAATGTGACATGTTTGTTAATATTTATGTCGAGATTAAAGTTGGACTTAAATGAAAGTATGCCAGGAGTATATTAAGGTTGGATGTTATATTTTGTTAAATTATGAAAGGCATTTAACCCCTTCACTATGGGGATACCACTTTTAATATTTTACTGCAATTGGCTTACACCAGACGATTTTATTCAGCACAGAGGGATCCCGTACACAAGTGGCTAAATAACCAAGGCCATATACTTGCCTTACTCAGCATGGCAGCTTTGTAACTTAGTTATAAAATACTGGTAGTACCCGGTAATTGATAAATTCCTCATCAGTACTGGTGAATGGTAATATTAAACAACAAAATTACAATGTCTGACATAATGTGTCTCACCTGGAATTCATCAAAACATATGAGCCAAGATTCATCAGCAATGGATCTAGCTACAGGTGGGATGGGGTCGTATGGTCTCAGATTAATGGTGTACGTTCCATCCGGCTCAAAGTACCGTGCCTGGTCTGGGGAGTGAATCTTCTTGATGTTCTTCTTCTCAGCGTGTATCCTCTTGTGAACATCTAACATGAATGAGTTGAAGTGCACCTGTTAAGAGAAGTGCTGTTATGAGTGTTATCAGAGAGAGAGAGAGAGAACATGGATGACTGAGCTGTATGAACATAAACAAATATACAGTAAATTCAGTAATAGATAATAAAAAAAGATGAAGTTAGCATTAATGAAATGAAGTTAGATGTCCTGGTTTTGAAATTAACATAGATGGAGGGTAAAGGAGGAGTCTGCTCAGGAAAAGTGAGATGTGTCAGGGCAACATTTCTGAAGGCAATAATTACTCAGGAATAAACTTAAAAGCTTTGGTTGAATGACATAACAGATAAATTTGAAGTATATCTTGGGATCCTTATATGGAAGAGGAACACTGACAGAACACATTTGTTACAGCAGTTAGAAAAACTCAAAATAACAACACAAGAGTGAGTGTTGGTGATGACAGCCTACACCAGCCCCAACACACTACAGTACAGTATACTATGCAGGTAGAGGCTCCTAGGGCCATGTGTTGAGAAACAAAGTAACATCTCAATGAAAATAAATCATGCCATAGAGCATTACATACCCTTCTTTTTCTGTTGAAGGGGGCACAGTCAAAAAAGAGATCCATCAGCCTGGTCTTGCCGGTACCAACAGTTCCCCATATATAAACACCACTGGGGGGAGTCACCACCTTCTGCCAGCCCAGAAACTTCTGCAACATGCTTGGTGGAGCTGGAGGTGTGTATGTTAACACCTACAGCAAACAACAATTAACACTAAGAATATAAATGTTACAAACAAGCACATCCAACACAGAAATTTATACAATAAGTTTTATAAAATTAAAATATTACTTGTTTAGTAAATCAGTCAGCATTTTTTCTTATGTAAATTGCATTTACATATAAACATCAACATCCAGCCCTGCTGACACCACAGAAACATTGTGTTAACCCTTTAAGGAGTACTGTAGTGTTGACCTTACATTAGACGAATATATTCACCTGAGGGAAACCCCTGCCACTCAATGGGTTAACAAGACAGAAATAAAGAATCACAGGAAGTATATACAGTACTTGTCATGAGGGCAAATATGTAATAATAAAAATATTATTACTGTACTGTATTGTATGTGATCTTGATCACAGATGCTGGGATACAATTATTGCAGTCAACACAATGTACAAAGAAGATACAGTACACAATTGATATAGTTTGGTTATAATAATCTTGAACAGACCAGAAGTTATAGAAAGGATATGAAGAGTTACCTGATGACCAGATGGCTGTCTCTAAATAATACAGTGTGTCAAGACAAACATTGAACACATCATCTCTGGAGTGAAGATAAAGGTCACCTCTAATCTACTACACATTACTGTACGTACTACAATGAACTGGGTAAGAAACAACTGAAATATATCCGTACTGTCCAGGGCTCCATAAATCATTTGACCTATTTTAAAAATTAATACAGTAGCTTCAAAAATATTATAACTACTGTAAATAAAACACACTGGTTTCTTATTCTATATGACAAAAAACATGTAATTTTTTTGAGAGCTGCTTTATGTAACAGCTGTTAAGTTCAAAATAATGCAATGACTTCTACATTACTCTAAGTATAAAAGAGTACATGTACAGTACAGTTTTTGTAACTTCCACACACTGTACCCAACAGTCATGGTAGGTAAGGCAATAAGACATTAATAATTCTGCAATACTGTACCTCTTCATAACAACGCTGAAGTTCGTCAACAACGTTCTTCTGATACTCATCATAAAAGAGTTTGTTTTCTGCAACATAGTTATTATACAAAGTTATTGGACCTTCTGGTTTCTTGGTTGTTGCTTCTTGGGCGACTGTTGTCAGAAAACAGAGGGAGGCGGGGCCACACACCACCCTCCTCACCACAAACATCCCTCTGTCAATAATGAGAACAAATTTAGAAACAAATATCTAAAATAATTTTTTTTCTCCATAGGACTATAAGAAGCAACCCAATATAAATCAACAATTAAAATTAAAGTGTTGTACACATCAATAATGATGTACACTTCTAACATTTCCTTGGTCGAATTGATTTATTGTTTACCAATACTGTACAGTATATACCTGCACAGTGGGGTGCAGTGGCCAAATGGATACAGGACTCATCTCCTATCTTAAAGATTGCTGGTTTGGTCCCAAGGGACTCCCAGTCTACACAGCTACTTGACTTTACATGTTTAGTGCAGCATTGTGGAGCATAGTTTAGTGTAGCATAGTGTAGTGTACTGTAGTGTGGTGTAGTGTACTGTAGTGTAGCATAGTGTAGTGTAGTATAGTATAGAGTAGCATAGTGTAGTGTAGCATAGTGTAGTGATGTGTAGTGCAGCATAGTGTGGTGTAGCATAGTGTAGTGTAGCATAGTGTAGTATAGTATAGAGTAGCATAGTGTAGTGTAGCATAGTGTAGCATAGTGCAGTGATGTGTAGTGTAGTGATGTGTAGTGCAGCATAGTGTAGTGTAGCATAGTGTAGTATAGTATAGAGTAGCATAGTGTAGTGTAGCATAATGTAGCTTAGTGTAGTGTAGCATAGTGTAGTGATGTGTAGTGTAGTGATGTGTAGTGTAGCATAGTGTAGTGTAGCATAGTGAAGTGATGTGTAGTGTAGTGATGTGTAGTGTAGCATAGTGTAGTGTAGCATAGTGTAGTGATGTGTAGTGTAGTGATGTGTAGTGTAGTGATGTGTAGTGTAGTGATGTGTAGTGTAGCATAGTGTAGTGTAGCATAGTGTAGTGATGTGTAGTGTAGTGATGTGTAGTGTAGTGATGTGTAGTGTAGCATGGTGTAGTGTAGCATAGTGTAGTATAGTATAGAGTAGCATAGTGTAGTGTAGCATAGTGTAGTGTAGCATAGTGTAGTGATGTGTAGTGATGTGTAGTGTAGTGATGTGTAGTGTAGTGTAGCATAGTATAGTGATGTGTAGTGTAGTGATGTGTAGTGTAGCATAGTGTAGTGTAGCATAGTGTAGTGATGTGTAGTGATGTGTAGTGTAGTGATGTGTAGTGTAGCATAGTGTAGTGTAGCATAGCGTAGTGCAGTGTAGTGTAGTGATGTGTAGTGTAGCATAGTGTAGTGTAGCATAGCGTAGTGCAGTGTAGTGTAGTATAGTATAGACAAGTATACAGTCGTCCCTAATGGCCAGTCATGCTTGTGGTGGAGGTACACAATATAAACCCCCATTAAGCATATGTTCCTTAATAAAATATCCGGTAAATATTCGTTTAATGGCTGTGGCGGCTCCCTTAAGTTATGAGAATACGGTTTTTTTCTGTGTGTGTTTAGGTGTGTTTTACTCAAATCTGACCTTCATATTTTTGGAAAATAAGCGGGGTTTTTTTAATTAACATTTTGTTTTACTTTTTGGACAAAATTCACTCATTTGCAATAAGAAATAAAGGTCTGATTTAAATAACACACTAAAATACACAAAAAAACCATATTCTCATAACAATTCCAACTTCCAAATCACTGTTGAAACCTAACCTAACCGGGAATAACTAAATACGAAACTCTTGCCGCAGCCATTAAATGAATATTAACCAAATATCTATCAAACTATTCGTCTATAGTATATATCTCACACACCTGGGAAGCTCTATTTGTGTCTCTGGTAACTCAACAACTTGCGTAATCTGTAAATATCAGCAAACAAATTATCTAATTAACACTATTCAACAAATTACCTGTAGTATTTTAGTTCCTCCATATAATAAATAATTGACATAGGTAATGGCGGCAAGAAAATGTATTACCTGTAGTGCATAATGAAGGTAGAGAAAGTTTAAAGAGAGAAGGTCATCATCACCCACCACCATCACTACAACAGTAACAAGGATCAGCTGGCCGGCGGGTTCGTTTCAGCCACCACTCGAACCCCGACTCCCGACCCCTGAACCCCGACTCCCGACCCCTAAACCCAGACTCCCGACCCCTGAATCCCAACTCCGAATCCCTAAGCTCCGACTCCATCCCCTGCACTATTTGAGACTGTGTGTGAGAAGGACCTAGGTGTGTATGTTGACAATGAGCTGAAGTTCTCGGGCCATTGCAAGAAGAAGGTAAATCATGCAAATAAATTATTGGGTCTTTTAAGAAGTTCGTTCAGATATCTAGACGGTCTGTCCCTCGTAACGATCTTCATGAGTGAAGTGCTTCCCCATCTGGAGTACTGTTGTAGTAGTGTGGGGTTCAAGGTTGTTTGGTTCTCACTCAGGATGGTGTGGAGAAAGGAAACTCACAATGTGCTCTCCATATACATGTTGTATTGGATGTGCAATACAGCTTGGTGCTGGGAAGGCAGCATGGTTACAAGCGTGATGAAGAGAGAGCT
This sequence comes from Homarus americanus, assembly GCF_018991925.1. Taxonomy (NCBI): domain Eukaryota; kingdom Metazoa; phylum Arthropoda; class Malacostraca; order Decapoda; family Nephropidae; genus Homarus; species Homarus americanus. The sequence goes on from NW_024756914.1 coordinate 9,021,115, forward strand.
GGTTGGTGAGGATGCTCACAGTAGAACAGCTTGTAGGGGTATCGAGATATTAATGTTGTCTAGCACTCAGGATGGAAGGAAACTCTAATGTGGTTTTCTTGTATAATATAAGTTATATGACAGACAGTCTGGTGCTGGAGGTGCCGTGTGGTGAGGGGCCAGCGTGGAGCTTGCTGGAGGAGGTGTTGCTTGTTCAGGAAGATGGGCAGAATGAGAGTTGGTTGGTGAGGAAGCTCAGAGAAGGACAGCTGGTGGGTCGCCATGCTTGCTGGCGGGAGCGAGGACCGCCAGGCAGGCGAGGAGAAGCGAAGGCAGCCAGGCAGCGGCGGAGGAGGAGGTGTTGCTTGTTCAGGAAGATGGGCAGAATCAATCTCAATGGAGAGACAGAGCTTATATACCCAGCAGCAGCCGCCAGTCCTCTATGAATCATGTTGGGAAAACCCAGAAAGTTGCCGGTGACTAGTTTCGTTGCTAAGCAACCGTAACATCTGGCGTCAGCTCTCGCTTGGTTGCTAGGAGACGGCATGTCGGAATGCGGTAGCAGGTGGTGGCTGTGGCTACGCAGTTGTAGGGGAGACGTCCACTACAATACTCCCCCTTCCCTCCAGGCGGTGTAGGAGACTTGTTGTCTGTAGAGTTGCTTAGCACATGTGAGGCAGACCGGGCGGTGCATGCCTCATGTGAGACAACGGCGATGGCGTGATGAGCCGATCGCTGAAATACAACTGTCTAGATACACACTATCTGTGGGAGAAGGGAGAAAAAGGGTGTGTGGAGGCGATGAATGTTGTGCTTCCCTCACGACAGGTACAGGGTCGTCAGATGCGCCTGCTGGGGTGTGTGTGGGCCTGGGTCAGGAGCAGGGGCTGCGTCAGCAGAAGCGGATTAGGGCTCGTGACAGCAGCTGGGTCCACGACAGCAGCAGGGTGCAGGACATTAGCAGGGAGTACCTGAGGGAGAAAAGAGGGGGTGTGGAGGCGATGGATGTTGTGTGCTTCCCTCACGGCAGGTACTGAGTCGTCAGATGCGCCTGCTGGGGTGTGTGGGCCTGGGTCAGCGTCTGAGGCAGGACGGGTGTGCTGGGGTCGTAGGATGTGGTGCTTGGGGCAGGAAGAGGAGCCGGTGTCTGCTTGAAGACTGGGAGCATCAGTGTCTCCTCCATCCTGTGTGAGTGCTAATCTCCGGGAGTCACCATTTGTAGGGGTATCGAGATATTAATGTTGTCTAGCACTCAGGATAGAAGGAAACTCTAATGTGGTTTTCTTGTATAATATAAGTTATATGACAGACAGTCTGGTGCTGGAGGTGCCGTGTGGTGAGGGGCCAGCGTGGAGCTTGCTGGAGGAGGTGTTGCTTGTTCAGGAAGGTGGGCAGAATGAGAGTTGGTTGGTGAGGAAGCTCAGAGAAGGACAGCTGGTGGGTCGCCATGCTCGCTGGCGGGAGCGAGGACCGCCAGGCAGGCAAGGAGAAGCGAAGGCAGCCAGGCAGCAGCGGAGGAGGTGTTGCTTGTTCAGGAAGATGGGCAGAATCAATCTCAATGGAGAGACAGAGATTATATACCCAGCAGCAGCCGCCAGTCCTCTATAAATCATGTTGGGAAAACCCAGAAAGTTGCCGGTGACTAGTTTCGTTGCTAAGCAACCGTACCATCTGGCGTCAGCTCTCGCTTGGTTGCTAGGAGACGGCACGTCGGAATGCGGTAGCAGGTGGTGGCTGTGGCTACGCAGTTGTAGGGGAGACGTCCACTACAAGCTTGTGGGTCGCCGGCGAGAGAGAGGACCGCCAGGCAGGCGGAGGAGGAGCGAGGGCCGCCGGGCAGCGGCGGAGGAAGAGGTGTTGCTGGCTGCGGCTGTAGGTAGAAAGAGCAGGTCACAACGAGGTCTGGTCTTAAATAGCGGGGGTTGGCGTGGCTTAGTAGTTGACCCCCGCTCCGTGATGTATGGCGGCGCTGGTTGACCCAGACCACGAGGCATACACTGGGGAATTGGTGGGGTCGGCTACTCAGCGACAAACAGCGTTTGTAGGGGAGAAATCCACTACAACCCCGTCTGGTCCCCGAGATATGCTAGGTTTGTCAGTTGGTTGAAAATGTTCAAAGGAGGGCCACCAGACTGGTGCCTGCCCTTCGGCACCTCAGCTACCCTGAGGGATTGGAGCGCCTGAACTTGCCTAGCTTATACTACAGACGGGCAAGGGGTGACCAAATTGAGGTGTATAAGCATCTCAAGGGGCACTACTCAGTCGAGTGTCCTTACTTGGAGCTGGCAGGCGCTCGCCCCACAAGGGGTCACAGCTCAAGATTGAAGAAGCAGCAAATCCAGAAAACTATGCGGGCAAACTTTTTCAGAGTGAGAGTTGTGAACTCTTGGAACAATCTACCAGAAAGTGTTGTGACGGCACGGAGTGTGAGCTCTTTCAAGACCAGACTTGACCAACACTGGAGCGGGTTCAGGTACATTCAGGAGCCGGTGCATGCCCAGTACTTGCCAACAGTTCGTAACAGAGACGTGACCGATCGCCCAAGTGGCTAACGAGCCGATCTTTTGTGAAGAGGATAAAAGAAAAGGAAAAGTAATCAGAGACGTGACTGATCGCCCAAGTGGCTAACGAGCCGATCAGTGATGAAGAGGATAAAAGTTAAAAAAAAAGGCAAATAAATTATTGGGTCTTATAAGAAGGTCGTTCAGATATCTAGACCAAGTAAGAACACTCGACTGAGTAGTGCCCCTTGAGATGCTTATACACCTCAATTAGGTCACTCCTTGCCCGTCTGTAGTATAAGCTAGGCGAGCTCAGGCGTTCCAATCTCTCAGGGTAGCTGAGGTGCCGAAGTGCAGGCAGTCTGGTGGCCCTCCTTTGAACATTTTCAACCAACTGACAGTCCATAGCATATCTCAGGGACCAGATTGAAGAAGCCTCAAGTTCAGAAATCTATGAGGGCAAACTTTTTCGGAGTGAGAGTTGTGAACTCTTGGAACAATCTACCAGAATGTGTTGTGACGGCACCGAGTTGAAAATCCAGCCAGGGAGAAGGAGACGAACCAACAGCAGGGGTGATAGGAAGAAACTGGTTCACAAATAGGGTGGTGGACGAGTGGAACAAGCTTAGCAACTTTGTAGTAAGTGCGGGAACTCTGGAAAGTTTCAAAAGGAGGCAAGATAGATTCATGGATGATAGAGAGTGGTAGTAACTCTCGACAGGAGCTGCCATGCACAGGCCAACCGGCCTATTGCAGACTCCTTATTTTCTTATGTTCTTATGTATGTGACAACAATATCAGGCAGGAGGTCGTGTTCCTGAAGGGCTCGGATGAGTGACCCTCGCCACTGTCTTCTAGATGGAGGTCGGCCTCGGACAGCAGGAGTCAAGTTGGCTTGGACATAGTTGCCCCGCGGATCCCGTAGAATGGAAACGGCAGTTTTTAGGTAAAACTCCTGGACACGATCCTGTAAGAGGGAAAGACCAAGTTCGGTATAAAGAGAAGTAGAGCGTGTCCACTGAGGAGCCCCAAGGATACGAGCAGCATTCCTCTGGATAACTTCGAGACGGTTGACAGCAGTCCGACTAATGTTGACGAGGGCAGAGGCGGCGTAGTCGACACAGGAACGGACAAAAGACTTGTACATGGTGAGAAGTAAAGGGATGGTGGCACCAAGGGAACCCCTGCACATGGTAGAGAGGGGAGCGTGAAGGCAGTTGATTTGAACATGGAGAAAATATCAGTCGTATGATACCTAAAAAAAAAAAAAAAATAAAATAATATAATTTTTGAAGATGATTAATGATATTTTAAAAAGTATACAAAATATAAAAGAACTTCATAGTAATATATTTAAGCACTTATTTTCTATTTTATATCCACTATAAGCTCTCATTGTAGTATTGTGTTTGGGAGTCACGGCTCTTGAGAGTCACTCGGTCAGGGAGTTGGACGAAAGACTTTTTGTGTGTCGAGCTCCAGAGAAAGTTACATAAAACACACACACTTTCACCCCAGAAGAAGGCCTTATTGGTGGTGTAGTGGTAAGACATTTAGCAGGAGACAAGATGTGGGAGGTGGTTGGTAAAGCGGCGGTGGTGTTGCTGGCGGCCCGTGTGTGTTGGTCCCTCCTGAAGGGGGTCTACGGCTCCTTCCTGGCGGCGGCTCTCGGCCTTCACCTTTCTCTCAAGAAAACTGGTGACTGGGCTGGTAAGTTGGTAAATTTGCATTGTCTCACTCTTCTTTGTTAGAAAGTCAAAAATATATTTTTCTAGTGTATTTGTGTGGTTAGACCGAATATGACCTTCATTTCTGGCAGAAAAAAGCCGTTTTTTTCGATTTTTTTTCGTTGAATGTTTGCCGAAAAAAATCACAGCAAAATACATCAAAAAACACTAGAAAAACAAAAACCTAACCTAACCTAACCTAACCTAACCTAACTGACTCTCAACATATGATGGAATCACCTACGGTAGTTCTTATTGGCCTGGTTCTTGTTCGTCGTTGTATTCTGGGATTCTTACACAAGGCCACATATGTTGGTCTTTGTGATATTTACATTCAGTCTTGCTCGTAGTACACTTTACTGAGGTTGGAAGAACACCATGCGATCAAAAAAATGCTATAGTTTCTATGTTTTTTTCCCAAAAACTCGAATTCAGCTCCATATACTTTAAGTGACACCCATCGCAGACTTCCATAGTCGGAACTGAACTTGAATTTCAAAATATGAGACCCAAAATAAAACTCGAATTTGATTGAGCCAAATATACTGCGAATTAAACCCAAAATCATTTTAATTGGTTCCAAAAGCAAAAACGCTTTTGATTGGCTGCGTGACGTGTACGGGAACGCATGCGCGTGATGATTTATGAAGGAGACACGCAGTGTTGGAAGTGAGGCAGGCGATAATGGAGGAAGATTAATGGAAGAAAATAGAGATAATTTTGGATATGCTATCTCCGTTATTATACATTTCTGCCGGTAATGTAATAGATGAAAATTATCTTATAATTAGACGTCTTATTCAAATATGATAATAGATTACTGGTAGGAATGAACGGTGTGTAAGTGCAATAATACTGAAAGGTAAGTTAATCTATCCTCTAAGAAGACTGGTGAATGTTTTTTTTTTTTTTACACGGGAATTAGCCCACCCGGGCACAGGTCAAATGACCCACAACGGAGCCTGGGGGACGAAAAAAAAAGAACAGAAAGAAATTGTAATTATAGAAAAAAAAGTTGTACTGTATTAATCTACACCACGAAGATGCCGGAAAACCAGCTTTTTAAAGTGAGACAGATTGTAAGAGCTTGGAAACACAGAAGAAGGCAGAGCATTCCACAGTTTGGCTGTGTGAGGAAAGAAGGAGGTACTATAACGGGTTATTCTAGTGTGACCGACATCCACAGAGAAACGGTGGGCACCGCGGGCAAGACGTGTGTTACGAATCCATGGCCTTGCCGGCGGTACACAGGATGCCAAGTCCACCGAACATTGCCCATTAAAGTACCTGTAAAAGAGAGAGTGAAGCAACGTTGCGGCGAAGAGAAAGGGGAGAGAGATTGTCGACTAAAGGAGGAGAGTTAATAAGACGAAATGCCTTTGATTTCACCCTATCTAACAGTTGGACAGAAGAAGAGCCACCCCAGATATGAGAGCAGTACTCCGTTAGGACGAATGAATCCCCTATATACTTGAAGCAACTGCTCAGGAGTGAAGTAGCTGCGGCATCTGTACAGCATTCCCAACTTTCGGGAGGCAGCTTTAGTTATACTAAGGATGTGTGATTTCCAGGACATATTGGAGGAAATAGTGAGGCCTAACATATTTATTTCAGAATTTGGGAGGATGATAGTGTCCTGAAATGTAATTGGTGGCTGAGGGAAGACTGGTGACTGGTCTGGTAAGGAAGAGAAGACTGGTAACTGGTCTGGCAAGTGAGAGAAGACTGGCGACTGGTCTGGTAAGGAAGAGAAGACTGGTCTGGTAAGGAAGACGAAGACTGGTCACGGGCAGATCCAGGAATATCAAAAGGGGGTTCCAAGAAGTTGTAGGTGGGAGAACCTGGGGAGCTCAGTGAGCCAGTCCAGCTGGGGCGCGCTAAAACCCCCACAAATTTATTTTGAAATCTGACCAATATCATGGCCATTTTGAAGCCATGTGCACAGATGAGATATTCTGAAGTAAATAGTAATTACTTTTTACTGTACAAAAATACTTGAGAACAATACTGCATTAAAGAAAATTTTTTGGAGTTTTCTGATGAAAAAGGAGGGTCTGGACCCCCCAGGAACCCCCTCCCCCCTTGAATGTGCCCCTGGGTGACTGGTCTGTTCAGTGAAGAAAGACTGGTGTTTGGTCTGGTAAGTTAACCTCTCCCTCAACCAAACCCAACTTAACTTATCTAACTTAACTCAAAAGTATTCTAAGAGCATTAGGTAGAGTTACTGTTAGTCCAAAAGCCATCACTTAAAGCAGTTGTAGGGAACTTACCATATACTGTACTGTACGTAGTTCCTTTTTATTTTGAATAGGCTACTTTACTGGTCACACTAGAGTTTTCCGTGCACTAAATCCATGATAGCATTTCATCCACAGGCAGTAAGTCAACGCTATGATCCGCACAGTTTGAGCTCGGTTGGAAAGTGGGATGGTTTCATTGTATGTTTCTATGGCAGCATTAACCGCAAATTTTAACCCAACGTACCGTGGATTTTCAGACTCTCCGTATCGTTCCACTTTCGACAGCAAATAAGTTGTCGCTGTAGAGACAACTTGAGGAGTTCATTGAAAAATCAACGCTACGGTGGATTTATTCTCGGTAGAAAGTCTAGTGTGAAGGCAATGGCATGACAGGCTGTTTTGGGCTATTTTGCCAGTCCATTGTTTATATAATAGAAGTACAGTGACCCCTCCATTAACGAACTCAATCCGTTCCAGAAGGTTGTTCGTTAACCGAAACCATTGTTTCAATGGGTTTTTGGGTAATTGGTTCCAGCTCACCGAAAATTTCCTAAATTCATCAAAAATGGTAGAAAAATTCACTTACTTTGAAGTGTGTATGGAGAAGGCTCCTGGATGATGATGGGATTTAGAATGGGGGTGGAGGAGAAGGAAGAAGAGAAGGCATTGGGGTGGAAGAGAAGTCACCCCATGGCGCCATTTCACCCATTATATATTGTCAATATGTAAAATATATTTCAAAATGACCAATAATTTGCTTGGAAACACAGAAAAAAAGCGTTTAGTTCAAGAGAGTCTCAAGCAAGATGTTACCTCCAGTGAAAACAGAGAGACTAACTCCTGTTTGCTGTGTTAAGAGGCTGGATGCCGCTCATTAAACTAGTCACTTTACCTTCAATTATATTCAATAATTGTTAAAATGACTAAAAAATTGAATATTAAACTTTTAAAATTATTGAATAGTATAAACAACTTGATATTTACTAAAATAGTAAGGAATTTAAGCCCTAGAACCGATTAATGTATTGGCGGACTGATACTAAAGCTGGTTGCCCGGTCAGTGCAAGCAAAAACATGTTGAGGTCGGTTCGTAAGAACTTCGTTTACCGAATTTTTTTTGGTTAACCGAATTGAAGATCCTTATGGAAGGCAGTTCGTTAATCGAAATTACGTTAACCGAGGTGTTCGTTAAACGATGGCTCACTGTAATGATATTATAGTACAGTATTTATTGTAGTACTGTACTGTATCCAAAGAAAAACATGCTTATTTATGTGCAAAAAAGTAATTTTTTAGATTTTGATTATCTTTTTCTCTTATACAGTATTTTTAATTTCTTTTTACTCTTATTTTTTCGCTCCCCAGGCCCGTTGTGGGTCTATGACCTGTGCCCGGGAGGGCTATTTCCCGTAAAAAAACAACAAAAAAACGCCCTAAAAAATTATCCAACATGAGGGATAACAAGGATAATATCCGTGTTGATTGCCTGTAACTATGTAGCCAACTCACTACCCAGTAGAACTCAGAGCAGGTGATGCTGAGCTGTGAGTCAGTTTATAGTAGAGGACATAATTGGATATAGAGTGTTTGTGTTTTAATGATAGTTTCATACAAAACATGACGAGTTTCTTCTATGACGCTTTTCTTGCATTTTACGCATATCCGATATATATATTGAGTTGAAAATCAGATAACTACTAGAAAAGGTATTATTGCACTTGTTACTACCAACTGAATGTCAAGAATTTTATCTGGTACTTTATTACAGTATTATTGTTAAAGTCATCCGGGGAATCTTAGGGGGGGGGGGAGGCAAAGCCCACAGTTAGATTAGGATGGTTAGGTTAGATTAGTTTTGATATCTAAATACGGGGATGACCAAAACTATAGTTTTACCTTTTGTTTTTGTAATCAATAGCTTAGACATTTCTAAGACACTTTTCTTCTATGACGCTTCCCTCGCAAACAACCTAGAACTGAGATGCGGGGATCCGTTCTGTCGAGGGTTTAGATGTTAACGCCCTCTGATTCTCTTAAAGAATTACTGTCAGGTGGAAAACTTGCACTTTCACCAAGGATATTGACCAAGATTATGGATACTTGTAACAAAAAATGTCTATTTACAAGTATTTACACTGATAGTTGGCATGAAGACAGTGCAGAGTAACATAAACATATGTGGTTATGGAAGTGCCGGACTGTCGGCCGGAACAAATGTCGGGAGTGTAGACACTGGATGTCAAGCGTGGGGTCTTGTATATATACACGGCACAGCTGGTAAATTGGCGTCTTCTCAACAATAAGTGTTAAGTAAGCTAAAACGACTAATAATTTTAGTATAAAACTTAGAAAAATATTGAATAACATAACCTTCTTGATATTTACTCCAATGGAAACGAATATAAGCCCTAGAACCGATTACTGTGTTGGCGGACTAATCTTCCAGCTGGTGAGCAAGCCAAAATATGTTGACATGATTTCGTAAGAATTTCGTCAACTGAATTTTTGTTCGTTAACCGAATTGAAGGTAATTCGTTAACTGAGGATCACTGTATATGCAGTACAGGGAACTAGTTTTTTGTGCGCCCATCAGCCGCTTGGCTCAGCCACCAGGCGTCAGTTTGGCTTTGTTGACAGTGGAGTGAACATCTATTTTGTTGGTGTCTTGAATAATTTTGCATTTTTCATTGAAATTATTGATCATTCTGAAATTTAGTTAACATATTGAAAATATATAGCGCAGTGCAGTGTTGATTTAAATAAAATACCTGTAATCTTGAATTACACCTAGTGAACTTATAATTTTATTGGTGAAATGACGGCATCTGGCATGGGTCCCCTGAAAGGTGATTTCTCCTCCATCTCCACTTCCTTCTCTTCTCCCTTCTCCTCCACCCCCACTTTTAATTCCCATCATCATCAACCAGGAACCTTCTACATACACACCTCAAAGTAAGTGTAGTTTACTGCATTTTTTTTTACTTTGTACACTTATGTACTTTTCGGTGAGCTGGAACGAATTACCCAATATCATATTGAAACAATGGATTCAGTTAACAAAATTTTCGGTTAACGAACGACCCTCTGGAACGAATTGTGTTCGTTAACCGAGGGACCAATGTACTCTAAAAAGACTAAAATTTTATCTCTTGTACAAAATATATGATGTCTATATTCAAATTATTCGCTGTCTTGCAAGGATTCCAGCAATGTAATTTATATTCTGCTAACTTTAGACTGTGCCATTTTATGTCAAGCTTAGTCACTTTTATTGGCCTCCAGAACCTAACCCTATTTTCCCCATTAATTACATGTAATTATATTTTTCGATTTAGTATACAGTAGAGCAAATATCCTTAGACCCTATCTCGTGATATACAGTATCCAGACCCCACTGTACTCTAGAGTCAAATGAAATCCCCGTCGTGATGTACAGTATTCTTATTTTTTATTTACTGTGACATGTTTGCTTGTGTTTTGTTATTGAAATTCTTTATAATTTTTTACATTTTAATGTTAATAAGGAAAAATAAGAAGTAATTTATTAATACTGTAGACTCGTTAGCAAATTTCAACCCACCGTACCGTTGATTTTCAGACGCTCCGTATTGTCCCACTTTCGACAACAAATAAGTTGTCAGTGTAGAGACAGCTTGAGTTTGTTGAAAAGTCAATGCTACAGTGGATTTATTCAAGGTAGAAACTCTAGTGTGACTGCAGCTTAAGACACTGGCTGACAATGTTAAACAAAAGTTTGTTGACTTAATATCAGAACTGATGTCCATTATTATGAAATACTATTCTAAATTTTCAATGCCTGATTGAAAACCTTAAGGAGACAAATTTATTTATCATTTCACTACTCAATACCTTACAGTACTGGCCATTTGGGTGGTTGGTCTCTTCTTTGTTACTTTGTGAACCTTATTGTCCAGGAAACTCATACCCAGAGAAATCCTGCCATGTATTTTTAGTGTCACACTGGATAACACCCTTCTCACATCTGTCCTGGGCTGAGATTCTGTACAGGTGTTAACACTTTACCACCAACACTTTTATTCTATTGTATAATTTCTAGGGAAAATTACTACTGAAATTAGGTATAATTCCAGAAGAGCTCTGTCTGAATATTGTGTAGTACATGGAGTAGTTTATGTCCTTGTTTTATTTATACTCTACCATACTGGAATATAAACTGTAGATTATATTGTATCTGTTTTATTACAGTTGTTACGGGAGCTACAGACGGTATTGGCAAAGCTTATGCATTTGAAGTAAGTATTTTGATGAAGTAGTATTATGAAATAGGAAGTTTTAGTTTATACAGATGACCTGAAGATTAGGCACCCCAGCATATTTCACCTGAAGATTAAACACCCTGATGTTGCTTAAGGGGGTTAGGTTAGGATTAGGGTGTATTCAGGTGAAATAAGCTGAATGTAGGAGACCATATAATACTCTCTCCTAAGTTTGTTAGTTGGATCATTTTAGAGTAGTTAGTGTAGACCTGTGAAAATGGGTAGTTACTGTAGGTCATATTATATGATTCCAGAGTTTGGTCTCGGGTGGATTAATTCATTTTTCACCAGTAAAGGAATGTGTCACTTTTTTGTATTACTAGCATGATAGAAGAGCTTATAACTAACCATGATATTGTAGTTATTCTTCTTTTGTTGTTGTAAATACTGTAGTGGTAAGTTGAGAATTACAGTGTATGCAAATGTTAATACAGGAAGTGTTTTGCATTTTTCACAGTGATCAGTATTTAGTAAGTTTGCTCCTCCTTAAAAATCTCCATATTCTGAAGTTGTACGTACAGAAAATTTATATGTCCCAATTTATCATCTGGGGTAATGTCACTCACACCTGTTAGTATACAGTATTACAGTACAGTACTGTACAGGTATATCTTTTTCCTCCTGTTGGGGGTGGGAGAAACATGGTGCAACCTTTGTGTTAAGGATCCAGTTTCTGAGTTGAGATCATGGGCATTACTGTATGTGTTGTGATGTTTGTTTGTGTGTTGTACAGTATATATTGTAAGTGTGTGTGTTTATAATAAAAAAAAATAATAATTAACGGTTTATTGAAAGAGCATGGCAGCAGGAAGGCTGAAAATATACAGTTACATAATTGGGGAATGGGTCTTTTGATTTACAAACAATATACAAATAACATAAGTGATACAAATATGATATATAATAATTAGGTGGGGAGAAGCTCAAACTACAGGGCATTTCAACATAGTGTATATATGTGTGTGTTGTACAGTATGTGTATTTTTGGTTGTGTGAATGTGTTTATGTATGACTCGAGCCTTATCCTGTACTGTATTAGTCAACAGTTACTTGGCATCATTATTTCTCTGTACAGTACAGTAGTGTAGAGCAGGGGTTTTCAAACTATGGGTCCCGACCCTTCAGTGGGTCGCGAAATAAATAAATTGGGTCGCAAAATAAAAATGGGTCGCGAAAATAAATAAGAAAAAAAAATAAAATGGGTCGTGAAAATAAATAAGAAAATAAATATAAATGCACCATAATTTAGGCTTGGTTATTGTAATGTACAGTCTAGGAAGCGACTGCAAGGAGAGCATTTCCTGATTCTTTCTTTACCTCTCATGTCATCCGTTTTGCGCATTTCATATCATTACACTTAGGTTTAATGGGTCGCAATTCAAATTGTTGTTCTGGTTGTGGGTCGCAGTAAAAAAAGTTTGAAAAACACTGGTGTAGAGTATATCTCTCACAATATGTAATTGTAGATGACCAGTGTACAATAATTACTAGTTTATGCTCATAATACTGAATTTATTTTGTCTTCTCTTTTCCTAGCTGGCCCGTCGAGGCCTCAAGATTGTGTTAGTCAGTCGGAATCCTTTTAAACTTCAGAATGTGGCTGCAGAAATAAGTAAGATATCCTGTTGTCAGATGACTAAGAAAACCTTCATCATGTTCAACACAAAATATCAGATATATAACATCTAAATATATTCTCAAATGTTTTATGGTTTTACTTCTTCTATACTGTACAAGGAAAGTACAGTACTGTATTTCAGTATTATTTCCAGTAACTTTATTTATGGACTTTACAAACTTTTCAGGCACTAAATATGGTGTTGAGACAAAGATTGTTGATGTGGACTTCACCAAGGATGACATTTATGACCGACTACAGAGAGAACTTGGGGAGATGGACGTTGGTGTGTTGGTGAATAATGTGGGTATGGGCTTTGAGCACCCTGAGTACTTTAATGAACTTCTTGACTGTCAGAAGTGAGTATCTAGTGGGTCTTTAAGAATATATTTACAACTATATCAATTTCAGGTGTACATTAAATCAGGTCTATATTTTTCTTTTATATTTTTTTACAGCTGTTCAGGAATACATGATAATGTTTAGTATACAGTAGTTCTGAAGACTTTCTGCTTTGTTACATAGTAGAACTTTTCAATTCCAGCAGCCTCAGGCCCCAGCAGTTACAGCTATTTTAGTATACTGTTTTTGGAAATCCTCAAGTTTGTCTAATAGTAATTCCACTTATTCTGCACTTGAGAGAGAAAGATGTTAATAGTTTTAGGCAGCACCACAGGGGCCCCCACTGGTTAATGGTCTTTTTGAAGACATAATGGTGTTATATTTGGGGGGAACCAGAAGGCCCACTTTTTGGGTGAAGTGTAACTATTTCTGGTTACCTGAGACTTGTCGATGAGAGATAACTTCAGTCACATTAATAGAAAGTTTATAGGTTAAGTTTGTAAACCCAAATAGTCTTTTCTCCATTTATTTATAAAAATAAAAATTATGCACAGTCAATTAGGATATCACTGTAATTAACACTATGAGCTGTGAGTGTTGGCGATGGACAAACCTTACCAAGAATAAGCTTCATGTCACATGCCCATCCGTTCTGAGAGCCGAGTGTTTACTGGCTGTAGAACCGGCTTTTAATAGCTGACTCTAGCATCTTAGAGAAGCGACTTGCCAGTAGAAAATACCTATCATATGGTCTGTGCATGATAGCTCGCAGCTCATGGAAAACTACCGTGAGTGATGTAATTTTATAAACCTAATGTATATAACCCATATTTATGTAAGTTACTCTCTTTTAGACGGGCTAATACAGAAGTGTCCAGGTTTTATAAGTTTAAACGTAATATTTTCAATAGTCGAGTTTATACAGTACAAGGGGTAGTAGAAACAGTTTTGGAATGGCAGATATGGAAGGTTTTACTAGTAAAGCCTCGATAAATCGGACTTCAATATATCAGAATTTGCCTTTTTCAGGCTCTGAGATGCTCTGATCACCAGAAATACTATAATAAAAAGTTTTAAGAAATGGGGAAGATTAAACAAAAAAGGCGAAAGCAAATTTGATCAGATATCATATTTGCTTTAGCCTTACTGAGAACTAAGACACTTGAGTATGTGTTACGACCCTTGGCCTCTTAGGGTGTAACAATATCACAAATTACACTTTGTACTATAGGTCCAGGAATAAATTCCACCAAATTATCACCTCATTATTATGGGGTATATTGAAATTCTTGCAGTGGCTTTAATTACAATATATATATTAACAAATAAACAAACTAACAAGTATATCCGTATGTACAAAAATAAATAAATACAAATTAAAACTGAACAAATGAACTACTCAACCGAGTGACAAAATAACGAATATCAACGTAATAATTAAAGGCTTTAGTCTAGACACTACCCTAAACAACGTGGTTATCCAATACACGTAACTCATAAACAAGTTAGGTATTTATCGTTGATTTCTACAGTATGACTACACACAGTCTCACATATAAATCACTATGTAATACTTGGTGTTCTCAAAAGTCGAGCAAGGTTAACACGGTATACCACTAAAATATACAATAGGAGAGGAGATACTTATCTTACAACTGCCAGCCCAATACTGAAAACCGCCCGGCTCTGAGAGGTAAAACTAAGCAGCAGAGGTGGACGGAAATGATGTCACAACAAAAGACGTTCAACTTGCGAATCCACAAATAGTTATCAAACGCTCACTCCCTCATTAGTATGCGAAACTAATACAATAAACATAACAGTCGACCCTCGTTAAAACGGACTAATAGGGGGGAAGGGGTGTCCGTTTTAGCCGATTGTCCGAAGTAACCGATTTAGGGGTTAATATTGCATAATATTGTATTATACAGCAATGTGTATGTTTATTTGAGTGCCCCGTCATAGGAGTCCGTTTTCTCTCACTTCAGGACGCCTGAGTCGTCCGTTTTCTCTTAATCTTAGAGTGCAGTACACCAGTGACTTCTTTATTTCTTAGTAATTTGAAATTGCAACCCCAATTGCAACTGGGACAATCCCAGAACCAGAAATTTGATATGGACAGTTCAGATTTCGTCCGATTTATCCGAAATCCGGATTAAAGGGGTCCGAATTAACGAGGGTTGACTGTACATTGTTTTACTGAACACATTGAAACTAATTGAAACTAATATTACTACATTTTAAGAACAGTGGGGTATGCTATAACGAATCTAATTGGTTCTAGAACCTCGTTCGTTATAGCATTCGTTCGTTATAGGATTAATCCGTCCCAGGCCCCCAAATACAACCACTTAACACTGAAAATTTGCTGTGGAAATTGTAAAAAATACGGTACTTTATCTTACCTTAGTGTTGTTCAGCATGCAGGACAGGAGGCAGAGGGGGAGGGGGGGAGGAGAGAATTATGGAGAAGAGGTGGAAGGAGAGGAGTCATCCTTCCTAGCCCTCTTTGGTGACTGTCTTACAGGCACTTTGTCTGTAGGGTCTTTTGCTACTTTTTTAAAGAAGGAATCCAGGGTTGGCTGCTTCAACCTTGATTTCTGGACCTTCCAAAAGTAGTTCATCATAGTGTCATTAAACACACTGATGGCCTTTTCCACAGAACCAACATCAGGATGATAATCCTCGCAAGCTTAGACAGTTTGCTCCAGCAAAAGAACACATCCTTGAGATCTTTGGCTGGAATGATGTGGCTTTCCTCCTTGTCCTCATCCTTCCCTGACTCCTCAGAAGTTAAGCTCCGCTTCAGTGTCTCATTTTCTTCTTTGTGAAGCTCAAGCAGCTCCTCAGTGGACAGCTCCTTACTGTGCTCTTCCACCAACTCCTCAACATCATCCACTTCCAGACCCATGGAATTGCCCAGAGACACAATTTCATGTACAACAGCCTCTTCGAAGCCTTCAAAGTCTCTTTGAAGCACACATTCAGGCCACAATGGCCTCCAAGCAGCACAAAGACACCTCAAAGTAACCTCTTTCCAGGCTGAGGTAATTAAAAACACAGCATCTGCTATATTGAAGTGACTCTTCCAAAATTCCTTCAAACTAACATCACTGGAAGAAGTGGTCGCAAAACATTTTCTAAACAGTGCCTTTGTGTACAGCTTCTTAAAGTTAGAAATTACCTGTTGATCCATGAGCTGGATGAGAGGTGTTGTGTTGGGTGGCAAGAAGTGCACAGTGATGAAGTTGAACTCCTCTGGCAATTCAACCATCAAATTAGGAGGGTGGGCTGGTGCATTGTCCATCACCAACAAAGCTTTCAGTGGAAGATTATTCTCCCTGAGGTATTCCCGAACACTGGGTCCAAACACCTCAATCACCCACTCAGAGAAAAGAATCCTGGTCACCCATGCCTTTGGGTTTGACCGCCACATAACACCAAGGCGGTTCTTCCTAATGTTTTTGAAAGCTCTGAGGTTTTCTGCATGGTACACAAGGAGTGGTTTTATTTTGCAGACACCAGAAGCATTAGCACAAAGAAGGAGGGTAAGCCTGTCTTTCATTGGCTTATGGCCAGGGACAGACGTTTCCTCCCTGGTAATGTATGTATGGCGAGGCATTTTTTTCCAAAAAAGTCCAGTTTCATCACAGTTGAATACCTGCTGAGAAACAAAGCCTCCCTCTTTAATCACATTCAAAAAAATGCCATGGTTTTCCTTAGCTGCTTCCTTATCTTCACCAGCAGCATCACCATGTCTCACAACACTATGTAATTTATTTCTTCTGAAACCAGTAAACCACCCCTTGGTACCCCTAAACACTGGCACATCACTATCACTTCCACTGGGAGTCTTGGCTTATAAGATCCTCAAACAATTGTCTGGCCTTCTCACAAATTATAGCTTCACTAATGCTATCACCTGCCATTTCTTTCTCCTTTATCCACACTAAGAGTAAATTTTCCGTCTCCTCAATCACATTACACCTTGCTTTGCTAAGTCTAGAGATTCCCTTAGCCACTTGCACAGTTTTCAACTCCTTTATTCTTCAAAATCGTACATATAGTCGATTTAGCCATCCCATACTCATCACTAAGTTTCGCAATGCTTGTTCCATCCTCACATTTCTTTATGATTTCTTTCTTAGTTTCAAGAGTTATGAGCTTTCTCACTCGCTTTGAACGATTCATTGTCACAATTGTACACTTGTATAACAAAATATTTATACAAATAACTCGTATTTCTACATCAAAAGACGAAATTTCAACAATAACAGTGGTGCACTGGCTACACAATGAGACAAAGATGGCGTCTGACGCTCTTGTTGTGGGTTGCGGTACAACAATATTCATGCGCCAGACGAAATAGTCCCGTATTCACCCGCGTTCGTTGTAGGAGATGCGTTCGTTATAGCATTCTCAATTTTATAGGTAAAACCGTTCGTTATAGGAATATTCGGAGTAGGATCTGTTCGTTATAGGATATCCCACTGTATAACACATAACATCTTAATTCAAACCGCTTCAGTTTGTACACAACGAAACAGTCGAAGTTCATATACCGACCAGAACTCCATTCATTGGTTCTTATTCAGACACTCGTAACAGTATGTAAGCAGACTGTGGCTGATCAGGTGCTGCTACATTCATCAGGTTTATTTATTTATTGATTCAGTATTATATTCTCATATGATTGGCCTCTTATGGTTTATGGTTCATCATGATTAATATAGATTAATATAACATCATCAGTAATAGAGAAAAATACAATACAATACTGTACAGTACTGTCTGTAATTTGTAATAGGACTTGAAAATAAAAGGATTAGCTGTATCAGAAGGTTGTTTACTCAGATGCATTCAAGAGCTTTCAGTAGACCAGCTTACAACAGGGGTCACTATAAAACACTGTGTACAGTGAATCCTCGAAGATCTGGACCAAAAAGTGAGTACCACCTGTCCGGTAAAGCCGATTGTCCAGATTTTCCGGCAAATAATGAATGATATAAGAAACACCAAAAATACAGTACTAATGTAGTGATAAACAAATTACCACATATAAACCATGCATTTACCTATGATAACATGATAAGAAACATAGTATCATTACAAGAGTGAATGAAATAATATTCCCACAAACAACAATTGTCAACTCTGTTTATGTTTCCCACCTCCTCAGGCACCTGTGTCCAAGCATAACCCACGGGCCTAAAATGTTCTTTGCTCTGGTTTGGGAATGTTTCTCAGGGAAACTTCTAGGAGGCTTCTTAGCCCAGAACCCCTGAAGTTTTTTGTCCAGATCTTCTTAAAAACGTTATTTACTGCCTATGGGTGTTATATGATGACTCAGTTTGGCTACTTGTACACTTAGACAAATGATTAATGAATAAACCAGGGTATATGCAGATGCATAATACTTTACTCTACAATATTACTTATTAAGTGATGATAAATACACTACAGGTCCACCACCGATTTTCCGGCACCCTTGGTTCCAAAGCCTTGCCAGATTATCCGTTTTGCACAGACCAAACAAGGTCAGGTAATAATAATTCAACAATACACCTCTGACCCACTAATTATACACCTCCTGTGTCTCTAAAGCACCATGGACTGCTAGAAACTTAAATTAAACAAATATTAAATGTAAATTAAGTGTGAAAAAGCCATAATTTTGAGCAAGATTAATGTACACACTTTGTACTCAAATGTACTACACTAGACTAAAAAAATTATCTCTTGTGCAATCTATATGTTGTTGACACTCAAATTAATCACTATCTTACAAGAATGCCAACAATGCATTTTATATTCTGCTAAGTCTAGTCAGCTACATTTTATAAGATAAAAACTTTAAGCCTAGACTACCTTCACCCAGGCTGGGAGGAAGGGAGGGAAGTTAAGTACCCCCTCATAATTTTCTCCAGACCAAAGGAGGTGCCAAACCAAAGGAAGTGCCAGTCCATCAGTTGCCGGATAATTGGTGGTGTACCTGTACAATAGTATTTATTAAGTGGTGATAAATACACTACAATAGTATTTATTAAGTGGTAATAAATACACTACAATAGTATTTATTAAGTGGTGATAAATACACTACAATAGTATTTATTAAGTGGTGATAAATACACTACATTAGTATTTATTAAGTGGTGATAAATACACTACAATAGTATTTATTAAGTGGTGATAAATACACAACTGTACTGTACTAATTTACTAAGTGTTAGACAGACATTGTGGTAAGCCAATCAGCTGTTTGCTCTTTGTAAACAAATGAGTATTAAATGACGCCTTTTCAGCGTGGGATTCTTTTTTCGGGAAAGTTGTTTCTTTTAAGATAATATTTTATCAACCTGGCCCCAAATGATCCTAAACAATATACTCCTTCACCTATTTGTTCTTATTTTTATCTGTATAGTGCTGTACAGTACAGTATACAGTTTTCTCTTTATTCTAGACAAATTTTAGGGTTACTTACTTACAGTGTTGTACGCGTCAACGGAAAAGAGTGGGGCTGCCAGCGTCAGCATAAACGACCGAGAAATTTGATGCTGTCAGCGTCGGCGTAAACGATTTCATAAATTGACGCCGTTAGCGTCAGCGTCAACACCTAGCGTCAACGAGGTTTCAATGATGTACAAATGCAACCCCTGAAATGCCTATTCTCGTGTGTATGGGAGTAACATACAGTATGCAAAATAAAAAAATATTCATTAATTTTTAATAATTTATTATGATTTATATTGTCATTTTATTTATTCATTTGTTCCCCGGCAAGAACACTAACATCTCAAAATGCTTGTCGATCATTCTGGTGCGCTTGGGCCTCAAGACGTCCATGGAGAACATGCGCTCCACGGTGACACTAGAGGGGTCTCGTACAGGGCCTGGAACAATTCGTCCTTCACGTCATGGTCTTTATCGTCTCCCTCGCTGCTGCTGCTCTCAGTCTCGTGCACGGACTTCTCCACCAACCTGGACAGCTGGTTGGTGGTCTTTTTCCTGACTTGAAAATTCAAATCTGTAAATAGGTGGGCGGGCGCGGCCAAATTTTTCCCAGTCGTCTTTATAACAAGATAATTGAAAATCGAACTTGGAAAAATAAAAAAAAATAGAAGTTGACGAACAAATTGACGCTTGACGCTCCGCTTGGGTGAAAAGTTGATTGCGTCACCTGCCCAAAAAATTGATGGCGTCAGCGTCAGTGTTAACAAAAAGTTGCCGCCGTCTATTAACGGCGTCAACATAGAACACTGCTTGCATATACCACTTTACAATAAGTAACAATCATTTTGGTGACAACAGTTGTTGACAACCAGACTTATATGTCTGATTTTCAACCCAGAGAGTTCATTCTTTTAATAACCTTGTTAAACACTTAAAGACTTTAGTTGTTGAAGTGTAGTAATAACATAATGTCAACTTTTTCATATTTAAAACCCTAGTTAATTTAGGACCCAATTCAATTTACGTCCTTATTTCATTTGTATTTACGACCAAAATATTTACAACCAAAATATAATAAAAATATAATAAAATTACATTTTAATATAAATAATAATTAAATCTATATGTATTATTTAAAACAAAAAATTAAGAACGCCTTGTGCAAAGAAGCTCCCTTGCTAATGAGCGGTAAACAACAGTCGGAGCTTGGCGGGCCTTTTGTTTTCACGTATCTGGAACAGGAGAAAAACTTTCTCAAGTTTCTTACAGCATTTTTGCATCCCCATTCAACATGAGCAAGAGCCAGTGGTGGTAGTGTTGTTTCAAAAGCTAATAGAAAGTGTATAAGCTTAGCTGAGAAACTAAATGTGTTTAAACGATATCAAAAAGGTGAGAGGTCTGTGGATATTATATGGAGCAAGCAATGAATATATTTTCTGAAGTGAATCCATTAACAGAACAAAACAAAGAAAGAATTTAAATAAATGAAATGACCTTTACATAAAGATGTATAATGAGAAAAGAAAACAGCTGTGCAAGGTTCTTTCGAGAGCTTTATTGTTCGAAGGCCTAAACCATCAACTTCAGCTACACCATCAAATTCAGCATCATAAGCAGCTTCAACATCAACTTCAGGTTCAGTAACAGTTTCAGCAACAGCTTTATGGAAAGCTACAGCTTCAGCCAGAGTTGAACCTGATGACTTCGTCATCTGAGTAAAAACTCGCACAATATTCATTGGCTGTCCTAATGTTTTAGACTTTACCACCATTGGTGAGTAGAATTTTTGTTTTACATTCGTAAATATTATTTAAAACATATATGAACAGTAAATAAGTGTTGCTTTCGTATTCATATGGAGAGAAATGACGTTATGCTTTCACATGTACGCACTTACTGTTCATACGTTGGCGTTCCCAATCGTCTCGCTTTATTTCTTTACCATGAGTGGTTAGCCACTTCTAGTGTTCCATTTATTAACATTAAATAATATTACTTAAAACATACATACACGTATTAAATTTTTTAAAATTAAGTTCACTACAGCTACAACCAGGGTCTTATTTACTTCAGCTTCTTATGTAGAACCATTATCACTAACGAAAACAATGCCGTCTTGTCTCCTCATGTGTGTTTTAATAGTCTACGTATTAATAATGAATTGCATTGCTCATTTTGCATATACAGTGATCCCTTGGTTAACGAGCGCCTCGGTTAACGAGATTTCGGTTAACGATTTACCTTCCATAAGATTCTTAACTTCGGTAAACGAACAATCCCTCGATTAACGAGTTTTTTACGAGCTGACTTCAACATGTTTTCGCTTGCATTTGGCGGTCCACCAGCTTTAGTATTAGTCTGCCAATACAGTAATCGGTTTTAGGGCTTAAATTCCTTACTATTTTAGTAAATATCAAGAAGTTTATACTATTCAATGATTTTAAAAGTTTAATATTAACTTTTTTAGTCATTTTAACAATTATTGAACATAATTGAAGGTAAAGAAACTAGTTTCTGGCGTGCCATCCAGCCTGTTAACACACCAGACAGGCGTTAGTCTCTCTCTGTTTTCAGTGGAGGTAACATCTTGCTTGAGACTCTCTTCAACTAAATGCTTTTTTTCTGTGTTTCCAAGCAAATTATTGGTCATTTTGAAATATATTTTACATATTGACAATATATAATGCAGTGCAGTGTTGATTTAAAAATAATCACACCAAGAGAACTAAAATTTTATGGGTGAAATGGTGCCATGGGGTGACTTTCCCACCCCAATGCCTTCTCTTTCCCTTCTCCACCCCCATTCTAATTCCCATCACATCAAAGTAAGTGTACTTTTCTACCTTTTTTGTTGAATTTAGGCAATTTTCGGTGAGCTGGAACCAATTTCCCAAAAACCCATTGAAACAATGGTTTCGGTAAACGAGTTTTTCGGTTAACGAGCAACCTGCTGGAACAGATTGTGCTCGTTAACCAAGGGACCACTGTATAAACATTAATTCAGTCAAATACATATTCATTAATAAACAATAATGAATCTTTTGAACATATTCTTAAGATAAATGACTGTTTCCTCGAGTGCACACGTATACATTGGCGTTCCACTATCAGTCTCACTTTTTCTTTAATATCAGTGGTTACTTCTCCTGTACATTAAATAACATTAATTAAAACATAAATTTTTTACATTAATTTTACTACTATAACAACCAGGGTCTTATTTTCATCAGTTTTAGGTGTATAACTGACATTATGGGTGTAAACACTGACAACAATGCCGTCTTTTATCCTCTTGTGTGTTTTAATATTCTACGTATTATTAATGAATTGTATTGTTCATTTCGCATATACAGTGATCCCTCGGTTAATGAACACAGTTCATTCCAGAAGGTCGTTTGTTAACTAAAACCATTGCTTCAATGGGATTTTGGGTAATTGGTTCCAGCTCACCGAAAATTACATACAAAGTAAAAAAAAAAAAATGCAGTGAAGTACACTTACTTTGAGGTGTGTATGTAGAAGGCTCCTGGATGATGATGATGATGATGATGATGATGATGATGATGATGATGATGATGGGAATTAGAAATGAGGGTGGAGGAGAAGGGAGAAGAGAAGGAAGTGGGGGTGGAAGAGAAATCACCCCATGCTTGATGCCATCATTTCACCCATAAAATTTTAAGTTCACTCGGTGTAATTCAAGATTATTTTCTTTAAATCAACACTGCACTATATATTGTCAATACTGTATGTTAAATAAATTAAAGAATGACCAATAATTGTACTGTAAAAATACTCTGTGTTCAAGAGACCCACAAGCAAGTTGTTTCCTCCACTGACCAGAGATACAAACTGAGGCCTTGGTGGGTGAGTGAAGTGGCTGATGGGTGCACCAAAAACTAGTTTGTTGTACTGCAATTATGTTAAATAAGTGTTAAAATGACTAAAAATTTTAATATAAAACTTGAAAAATTATTGAATAGTACAACCTTCTTGATATTTACTCCAATTTTAACAAATGTAAGCCCTAGAACCGATTTATGTATTGGCTGACTAATCTTCCAGCTGGTGAGCAAGCCAAAGCATGTCGAAACATTTTCGTAAGAATTTCGTTAACCTAATTTTTGTTCATTAACCGAAATGAAGATTCTTATGGAAGGTAATTTGTTTACCAAAATTTCGTTAACCGAGGCGTTCGTTAACCGAGGGACCACTGTTTAAAGATTAATTCAATCAAATACATATTCAGTTATAAACAATAATGAAACTTTTGTACAGTACATACGTACTCTTAAAAAGATAAATGATGCGGTATCCTTAAATGCGCATGATATGTTGGCGTTCCCAATCCATCTCTTTTTTTTTTTCATTGCCATTAGTGGTTAGCTACTTCTATTGTTCCATTTATTAACGTTAAATAACGTTACTTAAAACATATACAGTATTACTTCCCGCCTAACGCGTTTCACTTAACGCTTTTTATCATATACGCCGTGCCTCGCCAGAGCTGAACTTTCACTTAACACGGATTTTTTTCCACATATACGCGGTGAGTGTCGCTATTTTTAGATTTGCCCCACCCGCCACCCTGCCTGACTGCCTGTTTTAGCTCATAAAATTCATACAAATTACCCGGCCAGAATATAATTTACATTGCTGGAATTCTTATAATTTGGTGATCATTTTGAATATAAACATCATATATTTTGCATTAGACATACAAATTTTAGATAAAAATTTTTCTCAGAGTAACTATGTTATCTTTTGTGCAAAATATGTGACATTTATATTCAAAATATTCCTGGTCTTACAAGGAATCCAGCAATGTCAATTATATTATCCTAACTTTAGTTTGAGGTATTATTTATTAAAATTTAGTGGTTATCCCACACATCTTCTTGGGACGGTTGGTGGAAGGTGGGGGGGGGGAGGGAGGGACCGACCGACCATCTGTTACCCCGTGAAGAATTATTATTTTTTTTATTAACTGAAGATATTTGTTTTAGCTCATAAAATTCATACAAATTACCCGGTCTGAATATAATTTACATTGCAGGAATTCTTATAATTTGATGATCATTTTGAATATAAACATCATATATTTTGCATTAGACATACAAATTTTAGATAAAAATTTTACTCAAATTAACTATGTTATCTTTTGTGCAAAATATATGACATTTATATTCAAAATATTCATGGTCTTACAAGGAATCCAGCAATGTCAATTATATTATCCTAACTTTAATCTGAGGTATTATTTAATACTTAATGTTAAAAACCCTGGAAGGGAGGATTGGTGGGGGGTGGGGGGAAGGGTTGGGACTGACCGCACGGTTGGAAGAGGGGGGGGAGGCAAGGTGGGGTACTTTGATTGACAGATAGTGTCGTGAAGATTATTTTTTTTTTTATTAACTGAAGATATTTGTTTTAGCTCATAAAATTCATACAAATTACCCAGTCAGAATATAATTTACATTGCTGGAATTCTTATAATTTGGTGATCATTTTGAATATAAACATCATATATTTTGCATTAAACATACAAATTTTAGATAAAATTTTTCTCTAGGTAACTATGTTATCTTTTGTGCAAAATATATGACATTTATATTCAAAATATTCCTGGTCTTACAAGGAATCCAGCAATGTCAATTGTATTATCCTAACTTTAGTTTGAGGTATTATTTATTAAAATTTAGTGGTTTTCCCCCAAAAATTTCTCTGAGAGGGAAGAGGCGGCAGTGTAGTGTGAGAGGGGGAGGGAGTTGAGTCCATTATTTGAATGGACATTAACTTGGCGACTGTATTTCTCTATTTCTCTTAAGTATTAATTGTGTGCATGTACCATCATAAAATTAAGATGTTATTTTTACTACAACATAGGTATGTGCCTTCAAAAAGTGGAGTTTGGGGGTCGGGCTGGTTTCTATTGGAATTAATCCCATATGTTCTGTTGTTCACTTAACGCGGATTTCACTTAACGCGGGACCCTCTGGGTTCAATTGACCGCGTTAAGTGGGGTACAACTGTATATATAGTTCAATTGACGGCGTTAAGTGGGGGTACAACTAATATATTAATTTTTTACATTAATTTACTACAACAACAACCAGGGTCTTATTTTCTTAATTTTCTTGTGTAGAACTATCGTCCCGGACGTAAACACAAACAAAAACAATGGCGTCCCATCTCCTCTTGTGTGACCATATTATTATTCATTTATATTGTGTAAGGTGCATTCAGAAACATTATTCAAAGAATATAGTTTGCAATTTTCATTAATTGTATTGTTTTGGGGGAAAAGAGGGTAAAAAGCCACACAAGGGATATGAAAAGGTCACACTTGAGATGCATCTCGATGAGTATACAGTGACCCCTCGTTTAACGAGCATACCGATTAACAGAATTTCGGTTAACGAACTGCCTTCCATAGGATCTTCAATTCGGGTTAACGAACAAAAATTCGGTTAACGAATTTCTTACGAACACCGACCTCAACATGTTTTCCTTGTTTAATATTCAATTTTTTGTCATTTTAACAATTATTGAACATAATTGAAGGTAAAGTGACTAGTTTAATGCGCGGCATCCAGCCTCTTAACACAGCAAACAGGCGTTAGTCTCTCTGTTTTCACTGGAGGTAACATCTTGCTTGAGACTCTCTTCAACTAAATGCTTTTTTTCTGTGTCCAAGCAAATTATTGGTCATTTTGAAATATATTTTACATATTGACAATTATATAATGCAGTTCAGTGTTGATTTAAAGAAAATAATCTTGAAATACACCAAGAGAACTAAAATTTTATGGGTGAAATGGTGCCATGGGGTGACTTCTCTTCCACCCCAATGCCTTCTCTTCTTCCTTCTCCTCCACCCCCATTCTAATTCCCATCATCATCATCATCCAGGAGCCTTCTACATACACACCTCAAAGTAAGTGAACTTATCTACCATTTTTGTTGAATTTAGGCAATTTTCGGTGAGCTGGAACCAATTACCCAAAAACCCATTGAAACAATGGTTTCGGGTAACGAACTTTTCGGTTAACGAACGACCATCTGGAACGGATTGAGTTCGTTAACCGAGGGGTCACTGTACAGTGAACTCTCACTTTACGCGGTCAATTGAACCCTCGGAGGCGAGCGAAACGTGTAAAGTGAACAACATAACATATGGGATTAATTGAAATAGAGACCGGGCCGACCCCCAAACTCCACTTTTTCCGACACAATACCTATGTTCTAGTAAAAATAACATCTTAATTTTATGATGGTACATGCACACAATTAATATTTAAGAGAAATAGAGAAATACAGTCGCCAAGTTAATGTCCATTCAAATAATGGACTCAACTCCCTCCCCCTCTTCTCACACTCGCTGGCTCTTCCCTCTCTGAGAAATGTTTGGGGGAAAACACTAGATTTTAAGGTATAGTAATAAATAATACCTCAGATTAAAGTTAGGATAATATAATTGACATTGCTGGATTCCTTGTAAGACCAGGAATATTTTGAATATAAATGTCATATATTTTGCACAAAAGATAACATATTTACTCAGTGAACAAAATACTTACATTAGATCTAAAATTTGTATGTCTAATGCAAAATCTATGATGTTTATATTCAAAATGATCATCAAATTGTAAGAATTCCAGCAATGTAAATTATATTCTGGCCGGTAATTTGTATGAATTTTATGAGCTAAATAAAAAAAAAATATACTTCACCTGTGTATATGAGTAGATGCACCGCGTAAAGTGGGAATTCCGGTTCTGGCAGGGTACCGTGTAAATGTTTCTCGTAAATGTAAATGTAGAAACGCGTAAAGTGAAACCGTGTTTTACGCGAGGGTTCACTGTAGTAACATTATACTAACCCAACCCTATCTCTGGTCAGAGCAGCTGTGTGGCTTGTTTATATTTTGGTCAAGAGAATTACCGACAGAATGTGGGACTTGTATTTTTAGCGGTTATGTTTTGTGTTGCCATGATCGGCCACCAGAGTGTAGCACCATCGCTATTGTTTTGGCTTCATTGACTCATTGCAAATGGCTGACTGGCGGCTGAACTTTCTGTTAACATTTCTTTAATCTTTCTAGGGGCATTTTTCATTTAGACATGTATCTAGTGTGGGTTACGTATGAAGGAGGTACAGTGAGATGTTGTGAGCTTCCCTCTGCCATTAAGCCAATGTAAGCCATTATTTACGTCTTCGGCAAATTTGCCGTAAGTTTGTGATAATTGATTGTGATAATTTGGCTTGTTTTTCAGTATTTTATTAATAGTAATATTATTAGTAACACAATTGTTTGTGCTTAGTGGACTAACGCTTGTCCCAGACTCCCTAGCTAGGCACCTACCGCAATCGGCCTCGCATCCGTATCGCAAGCGCATTAGACGCAGGGTAATTTGTAATTTGTGATACATTAAAAGAAAAAGCGTCTCATAAGCCAGCAAATACGGTTTGTATGTATGTATACATACTTACATACATACATACAAACATACATATATATATATATATATATATATATATCCTGAAGATTCACAATGGAAACGTGGCTAAGATAAATCTTGACAAAACACACAGGAAAAGGGAAATACTGGAGCACCTTAGCTTTCATCTTTGCTCAAGACATCTTCAGAGACAACTGAATTTACAGGGACTGGAAGAGACTTATTTACAAAGGGGTGTCCTACTCCTGGTGTGGCTCTCAGAAAAATGGACTTCTTTAACAATTATTTTATTCTTTATAAAGGATGTGGCTAAGAAATTAAGAGAATATGCAGTAAATGTCTGCTATTTGGGGGTTTGTGATTTACGATTTCGACTATTTGCGGTAACCAGATGATGGCTTACGAGCCTACCCGCAGCACAACGAGTCACCCCGTGTAACCACAGCGTCTCTCCCTTTGTTTGCGTTCAGCCATTGCCTGTGACACAGCATCTCTTATGTTTTGCTGAAAACTTTAGTGTTTCTGTGTGAAGTGGCCCCTAAAAGACTTCCTAGTGTCAGTGCTAGTGATGCTATTGAAGTGAAAAGTTTAAAGAGACCTAAAAGCCAAGAGGAAGCAACTACCAACCATTGTTTTTCAAGAAAGAACCAGCCGCTCGGCCACCTGAATTGTCTCCCTCACCTGCTCGATCAGCTGCTGCCGCTCCGCAACCCACCTCCCCACCACTTGCCTTCCCGCCTTTTCACAACCCACCTCTCCACCAACCACCACTACATCACCCTCTTCCAACAGTGACCCTGAAGATTTCCCTATGCTTCAGTAACCAGATTTCAGACTGCTCAGTACACTTCATCAAGCTCCAAACATCCACATATGAAGGAGAGTAGTATTGGTAACCTAAGGTTCACATACACAGTAAAGGTATACACTACAGTAGTGCACTAAGGTAGTACAAGTCGCTATTCGCAGTATTGCCAATGGACGAGTTGATGGTCGGAATTTCTTTTTAAAATGGCAGGTCAGTGGGTAAAGAAAATGCTTAAATTCACTATGGTAATGATATTTTAAAATAAAGTGGGCTAAAAAATGTAAAAAATAAGGGTTAAAGTTACTAAAAAGTCACGTGACTGCGAAAAACTCTTTGATTGGTTGTGATGTCACTGGTTGGGGTGAACTTCCCAGCGGGAGGCAGCCAGCTGTAAATGTCCAACATCTCGGCTGATCAGCTCGGAAAATAAATATTATTATATAATTAATTGTGCTTTATTGTGCAACACAGTAATACTACTTTGAATATATAAATATCACTAATCACATAAACGAATTCAATGGGAACAATGGATTTGGTTAACGAACGACCCTCTGGAATGAATTGTGTTCGTTAACCGAGGGACCACTATACTCTGTAAATGTACTGAAAAAAAGAAGAAGAAAGTCTACCAGGTAAGAATACATGACAGCTGAGCTGGTGTGAACATGGGAGTTTTTTATGTCCAAAAGACCATAAGAATGGAGGAGAAACAAAGCTATCTCGACTATTATAGCAGGACTTCAAACTTTTATTACAATTTATATACAGTACATTATACCGTATCACTCTACGAATGTGGCAGAGTGTATTTCTTGTGTTTGCCCAGAACCGTCAACTTGTCCATTCGCGCCATTCCTTGGAACCTAACTCCCGCTAATAGCAAGGGTTTACTGTAATATAAAACTATAGTATAATAAAATGAAGGGCCTGGGTGTGTTTGTGTGAGAAGTGAACGTGTGTGTATGGTGGGCTATAACTATGTCTCGCTAGCCTAGCCGTTTGAAAAGTTTGAAAAGAATCATTACACTACTCTAATGTGGCTTAAAAATAAATAAAATATAATATAAAACAAAAAAAAGAAGAGCTTGGGTGTGTATGTAAGAGAAGTGAACGTGTATGGAGGTGGTTCTACCCAAGGCCTTGGCTATAAACTATGTGGCCGACGCACCAGCCCAGCTGCCTCATGTATTGTTACTTAGGAATCCGGCAACACCCGATCAGCCCCCCTCCCCCAACCTGCTTACATGTGCAGTGGTAGATAGGTAATTGTTTTTTCCCCAGAGCACCTCAGAGAGTCCGAAAAAAGTGAATTATGATGTACTGAAATCCAATTTATTAAGGTTTTACTTATATATAAAACAGTTATTCTCAGTGCTGCAGCTGTTGCTCATATGATAGTGCACATTGTGTACAAAACATTTACATCATTAATTTGGCAGACAGAAATACTGCAGATTCAACTTCATCGAAATATAGTGTCCCAAAATAGAAGTACAGTACAGTAGTCAGTAATGGTGCAGGAACTCTCTCACCATGGAGAGACAACAGAATATTTCTCTTAGTTGAGGGACTCTTGTGAGATGTAAAGTTGTACAGGTACTGTACAATGTAATTCCATTTTGCTTTCTTCTGATTAACATTTCTTCCTTAAAGGACGTATAACAGCATAATCAACTGCAACATCAAGTCATTAACTCACATGTCCCTCATCGTCCTTCCCGGGATGGCAGAAAGAAAACGAGGTCTCATAATCAACGTGTCGTCCTTGTCGTCCATAGTGCCGGCTCCACTGCTGGCTGTGTACGGGGCCACCAAGGTCTGTTTACTGTACTTGTGTCCTGACCAGTGGTTGTTACCCATATTACACATTTAACATGAATATATTCTAAAGTTGTGAGAAAGATTAAACTAAAAAACATTTCCTTTATAAAACATTAAACTTTTGTAGGCTTTTTTTATACATCCCTGGAGTACCTGCTTAGGTTACCTTAGGTAGAATACAGCACAGTACAGGTTATGTACACCCACCAAAAAAGTATTTGCCCTCCTGTATCTGACTTTCTGCCTCATTTACACACAATTACAGGGTCTCAGTTGTTTCACTTACTATTGACATCACAACATACATATATTGTTTCTCACTTTTGATCTTTTTTTCATTTTTGTATTTCTTTATGGTTTATTATTATTATTATTATTATTATTATTATTATTATTATTATTATTATTATTATTATTATTATTATTATTATTATTATTATTAGGCCCTGATGTGGGTCAGTGACCTGTGCCCGGGGGGGGCTAATCCCTGTAAAAAAGAAAAAAAAAGATGGTTTTCAGTTTGAGCGCTGCACCTCCTGTTGTCTCAGTAAGGCTGACAAGCGTGACTGTGAGACACACCTCTGTAAATATCCCGTTAGCTCTTCTGTATGCAGTACTGTACTATAGCATTAACCCTTAGGCCCCGGGAGACATTCCAGAACGTCCGACTGGCGCAGCCCGGGTAACGTTGCAGAACGCGCGCCTTTTCCCGCCACTGTTTAAATGCCCAGCGCGGGTTATCAGGTTCCCTTGTAACTATTTGCCTGTCACGCCACACCTCGGCCACAGGGAAGCTTCCTGAACATAATTACCTACTTTTGTTTGTTTCATTGTCCATTTTATCATGTTGTATTAAAGTAATATTGCTAAAGGTAGTGTAGTTGTATTGTAGTGTAGTATTAGTGTAAAACAATGCTATGATTGTTATAAATGTATGTATTTGTGGAATTATTATTATTTTATGTATTACTTGCTATACCAAACACAAAGACAGCCAGGGAGCTGGTGACAGACTGGTGTGTCACCAAACGCTTTTTATGAAAAATAATGCAAAAAAAAAATTCTAAATGAATTATTTATAGGAGAAGTATTATGATCAGTAAATATATGTATTATTGGCCACTTCGGACACAAAGACAGGCTTAAAATAGCCCTCTTATCTCCCACCCTCTTATGTGTGGTCACAGGGAAGCTTCTTGGTAAATAACTTCTTTTGTTTGTTTATTTTCTGGTATATTTTATCATGTTGTATTAAAGTAATATTACTAAAAGTTGTGTGGCTTTATTTTACTAGATGCTAATGGTATGATTATGTTATAAATGTATTTATTTGTGGAATTATTATTCCGATAATTATTTGTATGACCTACGTGGTCTCCCAAACATAAAGCCTGACGACAGACTGTGTGTGTGGCGCTGAGAACTTCTTAAGAGTAAGGCAAATAAAATAAAGTTTGAATGAATTATTTATAGGAAATAAGTATTATGATCAGTAAATAAATGCATTACTGGCCAACTCGGACACAAAGGCAAGCGGGAAAATGACCCCTAAGTGCGTAGTGACAGCGAGCGCTCGATGTAAAAAAAAAAACCCTTTATTTGTCTCTTTACTGAGGCGCCATGGAAGAATATAGAGGGACAATGTATAGTTTTTTCTTGCGTCTTTTTTTATTGTTTTATCGTTTATAAAGGTTAAAAATTATTTTTGGAAAAGTTGATTTTTCTCGTTTTACCTCGCGTTGGGGGTATGGCTGGAGGCACCCTAGCCTTGGGCGTAAGGGTTAAATCTTGAATTACAGTGGTAGATATGATTCAGTACTTATGCTTAATACAGTACAGTCTGCATAATATATTTGGATAACAAACATTGAGAACTTTTATCATTCAACAATAAGGTTGAGTTGCCATATGGGAACATGCATATATGACAGGAAGTGGGAATAAAACTATGACTACATGCATATATTGTATGTTTCTGTATTCAGTACTGTATTTATATTTATTTAAAGGTTGTTCCCTAGCCATCTTGCATGAAACATATTATATTCTTCCTTCAAATTATAGATGTAAAACCTGCTTTGAGACTTGTCACAGTCAAAACCTTTTCAAACCCAACCTAAGAGACCTGGCAAACCTTACCCTACTGTTGGTAATAAGTTTTGTGGCCATGAAGTTTATTAGCAACAAATTAGACAAGGGCATGGTAAAGTATCAGATGACATGTCTGTTATTCCTACCATGGTTCTGTCATTCACCAAGCATATGTCAACTCTATGTGGGCATCCATCATGGCCTTCCACAACCTATAGCTTGACTCACTGATCTTGAATCTTCTCTTTTTGATGTCATCTGGCTCAAAATATCTCTACCAACTATGACTTTTTCTTTGTTTCCTATACTGTTCTCTCAACTCTTTGTGCATCTCACTTCTTGCCATGAGTCGTTGCTATCCACACACCCCAACACCGAGATCCTCTACTGAGGGGATTTCAATGTACATCACAGAGCGTGGCCTGTCTCTGCAAGGGATGACCCAGGTGGAGCTGAGGCACTCTATTTTTCCTTACTTAATGATCTGGAACAAATAATCAAACACCCTACATGCGTTCCTGATCGACAAGATCAACTTATTAACATTCTTGATCTTTGTTTTACCTCTAACCCCTCACACTATTCATATTCAATTTCTGCCCACTTAGGGTCTTCTGATCACAATCTTATTTCTATTAAATCAAACTGGGCACAACCACCTCCCCCACCCCTTTCTAAATGCCAACTATGGCACTGTTGGAGGGCAAACTGGCAATCCTTGTGAGAATTCTTCTCCGACTTTCCTTGGAGTGGATGTTGCTTTTCCTCTCGGGACGCCTCAGTAGGTGCTGACAGCATTGCTGGGATAAAACAGGCTGGTGTGAATGCATTTATCCCCTCTAATACCAAAACTTTTACTTTACAATCATGGTTTGATCGCTCCTGTTCTCTTGCATGTAAGGAGAGAGATAGGGCATATCAAGCTATGAAACTATCTCCTCCTTTTACCCACTCCTCTTTCATTACTTCTAGGAATCATTGTAAGACTATTCTTCGTAGGGCCAAGCGGAACTTTATAAAACGAAAGACCGCTGTCCTGACTAACTCTTCTTCCAGTAAATCCTTCTGGTCCTTAAACAAAAACGTGTAATAACTTCTGCACTCCCTCTTTTCCTCTACTCTTCCAACCTGATAACTCTGTAGCTAACTCTCCCCCTGACAAAGCCAGTCTCTTTGGCACCTTATTCTCCTTTAACTCCACTTTAGATGATTCAACTCTGTTCCTCCTGCTCCTTCTACTGAACCTATGCACTTTCCTATAATCTCCTCTTGTAGGGTAGCTGGTGTGTTATCCAGGTTGGATATGAGTAAGGCGCATGGACCGGATGGAATGCCCCCTCGTGATCTGAGAGAGTGTGCTGAAGTTCTACCCCCTGTGCTTGCTCGCCTCTTTCGCCTTTGCCTCAAAACCCAAACTTTTCCTTCTTCTTGGAAGCATGCCCCGGTTCAGCCCATCCTGAAGAAGGGTGACCATTCTTATCCCTCTAACTCCCTATTGCCCTAACTTCATCCCTCTCTTAAGATTTTCGAAACTATCTTAAGCTCATTTTCTCCGTCACCTTGAATGCCTTTCTCTTTTGTCGGATCACCTGTAAGGCTTTCGCCAGGCGAGATCTACTGGTGATCTGCTCTCCTATTGCACCCATCCTTGGTCATCCTCTCTTAGGGATAATGGGGAAACTTTCGCTGTGGCCCTTGACATCTCCAAAGCATTTGACAGGGTATGGCACAAGTCTTTGCTTTCTAAGCTTCTTTTATGGTTTCTCTCCCTCACTTTGTTCTCTAATTTTTAGCTTCCTTGAGAACCAATTCATGGCAGTTGTTGTCGAGGGATCTCTCTCTCTTTCTCTACCAATAGTGGTATCCCACAGGGTTCTGTTATTTCACTTACTCTCTTCCTTCTTTTTATCAATGATTTACATTCACTCTATGACTAATTCTTACGCTGATGATTCTACTCTTCACTCTTCTTCACATTTTTCCCTTCCCCCTAATTCACAAACTAGATCTGTTTCTAGAGCTGATATCATTACATCTGTACAGCATCCCCAAATGGGGAGGTAGAAGCTTGTTTAAATTCAGTTGTAATAAAACTCAGAATTAATCAATTACACTTTCCAAATTAGATGAACTCCCACCAATCACATTTCAGGATGCAATCATGCTACCAAATTGTAAAATAAATATTGTAACAGTAACAGTTTATTTAGCCAGAAAAATACAGATACAGAGTGGATAATAATAACAATATTAACATGGCTGATATGCTAGGCCTCACCATTTCCTCTAATATGTCGTGGAAGCCACACATCCACAACATTGCTAAAGTTGCCTCCCGAAAGCTGGGAATGCTGTACAGATGCCGTAGCTACTTCACTCCTGAGCAGTTGCTTCAGTTTAAAAAGGTTTCATTCGCCCTAACTTGGAGTACTGCTCTCAAATCTGGGGTGGCTCTTCTTCTGCCCAACTGTTAGATTGGGTGGAATCAAAGGCATTTCATCTTATTAACTCTCTCCTTTAGTTGATAATCTTTCTTCCCTTTCTCTTCGCAACAATATTGCTTCGCTCTCTCTTTTACAGGTACTTTAACGGGCAATGTTCGGTGGATTTGGCATCCTGTGTACCACCGTCAAGGCCATGGGCTCGTAACACTCGTCTTGGCTTCGGTGCCCATCGTTTCTCTGTGGATGTCGGTCACACTAGAATAACTTGTTATAATACCTCCTTCTTTCCTCACACAGCCAAACTATGGAATGCTCTGCCGTCTGTATTTCCATACTCATACAATCTGTCTTGCTTCAAGAAGCTGGTTTTCCGGCATCTTCGTGGAGTAAATTAATAAAATCTTTTTCTTTTCTATTTTTAATTTGTTTTTACTCTTATTATTTCGCCTCCTAGGCCCTGTTGTGGGTCGATGACCTGTGCCCGGCAAAAAAATAAAATAAAAAATAAAAAAAATCTGAGATTGTGCTGCTTGGAGTGTC
This sequence comes from Homarus americanus, assembly GCF_018991925.1. NCBI lineage: Eukaryota > Metazoa > Arthropoda > Malacostraca > Decapoda > Nephropidae > Homarus > Homarus americanus. The sequence goes on from NW_024756914.1 coordinate 9,056,439, forward strand.
TAAGTCAACTGTGAGACTGTGAATTAGGCACCAGGACTCATGGCCACTTGTCAGAATTCTTGGTTTGTTGTTTGATATTGTTTGTACTGAAGGTGAAAAGGTGCAGAAATTTGTTTTGATGGGTGTACATAATTATTTGGTTAGGTTAGTACAGTATTGTACTGGATGTACACACTCAACAAAAACTTCTTGAACATCTGGGCACGATGGATGTGAGAATGAGCAGAATGGGGCTTGTCATCTAGTAATGGTTTCAGGTTCTTTGTTAATTTTTTAGATTGCATAAAGCTTATGGTATTCAAGAAGTTTTTGATATGAGGTACATTATTTAATTTTTATAATGATCAGTTTACAATAAGTATATTAATGTGCAGATTATTAACGTTAATCCATTTTTCTTCAGCCCTTACATCAAATTACTCTTTTTCTTGTCTAATTTTTGGCCTATTTTAAATGATTGTGTTGAAAGCTGTAAGGTGAATGGTGAGGAAAAAATAACTACTGTACATTTATACTTCTTGTGAGACAATCATTAGTGGTAAATGTGTGTATGGTATGGTTGATACTGTACTGAATAGTCTAATTTTGATTTTCTCCCATAGGCTTATGTTGATAGCCTGAGTGTGAGCCTGGCCGCTGAGTACCGCAGTAGAGGCATTACTGTGCAGTGTGTACTGCCAGGTTTTGTTGTGTCCAACATGTCCAAGGTGAAGCGACCTTCCCTCATGATCCCCACACCCATGGCATATGTTAAGTCTTCTCTAAAGACTATTGGTGTTGAGGCACGTACTGCTGGCTACTACATGCATAAGCTTCAGGTTGGTTGAATTGTTGCGTTGGTGATTTTTTCCTCCAAATTTGATGAGCATATTTGCATATGATAATGATTGTTTACCTTTAATATATTTGCCTTAGTAATTTATTTGATTGTATTAATTACTTTGTTTCCTGTAGCTAATGTCTAGGTCTCTTTATGCACACTTTCATCATCAAACATTTCAAGTTGATTTTAGATGCCATTTCTTGTACCTTTGCTAATTAATTTATTTCCTCAGATCTACATGATTGAAGTAATGAAGACTTACCTCCCTGGAGGGATCCTCACACACATTGTGTTTAATCAGCTGAAGACTATCCGCATCAAGGGTCTGAAGAAGAGAGAAAGGGAAGCCAAAGCTCAGTGAACACATCATATACAGTATAATTATGTTGTCCAGTAATGAGTTGTGACCAAAACCATTACTGTACAGTGCTCTTACTGGACTGCTGCCTTGGTCAGGAAGAACAAGGTGAATGGTTGTAATGTATTATGGCTATGTTATTTCCCCTCATATGTAATGTGTCAAGAATGAGAACTATACTATACATTAATATGTCAACTGTTTGTAAAGCATAATCTATAAAGACAAACTTACTACACAACCTCTTTTATGACGGTTTAAACAGCAAGTGAGATGTAGCAATGTGTACTGGACTCAACCAGAGGTCACTAAAGGGTAATTTTATTAATATTGAAGAATGAAAGCGGGAATACAGATACAAACATTCTTCAGAAATACACAACCATCATATACTGTATTGTACATACTTATGTTTAAACTTATGCACAATAAAATCTTTGATTACAATAGAAAGTTAGAGAACACAATTTAATTTTTAGATCGTGCAGTTAAATACCTGTACATGTTTCCTCATTAACGCACAAAGTGAAGTGGTCATATTTTATTTCTGTACTGTGTATGAATTTTGTGTTTATATTGATCATTTGTGGTGCTTGTGACTAATATTTATCAGTTAATGTTGACAGTTAATTATCTATTTTCTGTGTTCTTGATGGGTTAATTTAAATGAATACAGTACTCAGTAGATCAAAGGTGGCATTGAAGCCCCCCACCATGCCACAGTGAAGGGCTGTGGCTGTAGTCAATAATTACAGAAAATACTACATTAATTAATAAACTCACCTGATGTCTCGTGGATACAGCCATACAGTGTTTAGGTAAATTCATTACTGTTTTAGTTATTGTATTCACAGCATACATTCCTGTGACACCCTGGGGCTCCTGGTGCTGGGGACACATTACAATTTTAATACTGTAAACTTTTGTCTTGTTGCTTACCTGTAGCATATTAGGCAACTTTTACATCTTGTATAAAGACTCCTGGCCAAAATGGTGCTGCTGTACTGTACCGTGGTCTTTAGTAAGCAGAAATTTATTACCGCGTTATGTTGTTTGGTGAAAGATGTTACTTAAAAAAAAAAAACATACAATATGATGCCAACTGACATCATTCTTAAGATTATATTTAGGGAGCTTTAATAAAAAACATTCCATAAAACCATTTAAATTACATAAATTCTAAAAGGCAAAACAAATGTTAAAAATATTGTATGATTTACTTACTTGTATTTTGGATGAAAACTCTAAATTTGTATGTCCACACTTTCATCTGATTGTATAACAATGGTCTGTGCAAAAGCTATCAACTGTATAGTCAGCATTTTGAATTATGCATGACTGCTTGGTGGTACCCAGTGCTTGTTTAGTCTTCTCAGCCATTTAGAGACTTTGGTACTGCCATATGGATAAAGAATGTGATGCTAAAATTAACAGAATTAATGGAAAGATAAAACCCTTAGTAAGGTCGAGGACGCTTGGGTATCATTATTGTGTTTCTCTCTCATGAACAAACTAAAATGTCTGGGATCATTTCTTTTTACATTTTAAAATCTTCAATTTAGAAAAAGGTGAATGATCTACATGTTGACACAGAATATTTTCTTAGTCACATAAGGTACTGTAAAGTTTGTGATCATGGAATGTATACAGTAATTCAATATTTTTAAAGGTATTATAGTGCCAAAAATGTTCATAAAGAGATGTAATTTGTACCTTCTCTTTGTAGACTAGACTGAGACTTTAAATTCTATTCTACAGAGTTTGTAGCACATTCAGGGGGACTCACTCGCTGGTAGCTCCAGAGTTCTGCTACTATTACAGTAAAGTATGACTGTCATATATGAAGCTATTTCCATATTGGTGAATGTTCAATGTAACTTGTCCTCTGGAATGGCTTCAGTCTCTTGGCAAGTGTTTGGTTTAAGTTATGGATGATGTGAGGCTTTTTTGGGAAGCCTTTCCCTTAAATAGGCTACCAGTGTACAGTACTGTATATCATGTTATTTGGAGGTGGATGTTGATAAAACACAAGTGTACTTGATATATCACCAGTACATTTGACAAGGAGATAATAACTGAATTATGATATTGCAGTATGGTAATTCTCTTTCAGGTGAAGTAATATATACCAGCATCTGTTTAATTTATATTTATTTAATACACAGTTCTTACATTTTAACCCATTTTATTAGTATCATTCATAATAAAGTCTATACAATTAGTAACTTTAATTTATTTTTTTTTATAACCCTTACATAGTTTACTTACATATTTCTATTGTATTAATTATTGTAATATCCTGTACACTAGATCTTTATCTTACTTTGTTGAAAGTGTCATTTCAGAAAAATCTTGCTTGAAGTTATACAATTTTTCCATAGAAAAAATTAATTATCATTCGGAAAATAATTTACTGCTAATATTTTGTTCATAATGTATTTTAGCCTTTGAAATTTATTATATGTTGAAGAGAAACGAATTGAAGACTACAACAAGTGGAATTATGAACTTATAGGGCACCTATTGAAATTATCTCTGCTGTATCGTACTGATGTATTGATTCCATGAAACAATCACATGTTAAAGTACAACTCCATAGCAATGGTGGATTTATCACTAGGTATTCCTATCCTTGTTACCTCAATTCATCTTCTAGGAAATTATAGATTGAGGATTCTTCTGTAGGACTGTAGGTGTCTGGTTGTCAATGTGTAGACTGTACAGTATATCTACATCTTGTATTAGCACCTTCTTTCTGCACTGTTCATTCACCACAGTACTCTACTCTGCCACCTTGCTGTTTGTTTCCTCTGTTTCATCCCATACAGAAGATGTAGGAGTTACAGAATTTTATTGGAAATAGTTTCTATATCACCTTCCACACATTCTGTGTTAAGTAATTTTAACTGGTGTCTGCAGTCATTAATATGTTTAAAGGGTGAAGTTTTCCTTGAAAATATCATATTTTGGTTAAATATAAATTAAACAAAATAATGTATGGATAAATTTGAGAAGAAAGAAAAATAAATTAATACACCATATATTTTATTATTTTCCTAGTGTCTAAGAAGTAACAGTGTATCGATATATATTTTAACTGGCCTGATGAACTCTCTATTTGTCAGTGCACAAATTTGTCAGTGCACATGAAACATCTCCCATATACAGTAGCAGATAATTACCAACCTCCACATTCATTGTCACCTCCCCATTGTACAGTCCCAGCTGCCTGTGTCAATATCCTTGGAACTCGCCAATGGGGGGACTGGACACTGACTAGGAGGAGGGTACAGGTCTACTAGCCCTCACTTCAGTAGACATGGTGGAGGGCAGTTCTGGCTTGTCCAGTGTGGCTCGCGTTTCCTCTCTGACACCGAGACGTGCTACGCCACTATTGAGTTGGAGCTGTTGGCTGTGGTTTGGGCGATGTCCAAGTGCAGGTTTTACCTCATAGGCCTGCAACACTTTCACCTAGTGATCGACCATCGCCCGCTTGTTCCGATCCTCAACCGCTACACGCTGGACGCCGTTGAGAACCCTCGCCTCCAGCATCTGAAAGAGAAGCTCTCGGCGTACGTCTTCACAGCAGTGTGGCGTGCTGGTAAGGAGCTCTGCATCCCTGATGCCTTATCCTGCTCTCCTGTCAGCCGCCCTACTCTAGAAGACCATGTGCTCGACGCCGACCTCGCTCTTTCCGTCAGGACTGTGGTCACTCTACACGCCGTCCAATCCCTTCGTTCGGACCTGTCACCAGATGACGACAAGGCAATGGAGGGCCTTCGAACAGCGGCCCGAGATGACCCTTCCTGCGTCCAACTCGTCGAGTATGTGAGGAATGGATTCCCTAGCAACCGCTACGACCTTCACAACACCCTGCTACCGTATTGGAAACTCCGCGATGAACTCTACTGCGACGGGGACCTTGTTCTGTACGGAGCACGTGTAGTTGTCCCTGCTGCCTCACGTCCCCACGTCTTGGCTCGCCTTCACGACAGTCACCGTGGAGCTGAGGCCACCAAACGACGTGCACGACAGACTGTGTTCTGGCTCGGCATCGACTCCGACATCTCCAATGTTGTCCGTGCGTGCGAGCCCTGCCAAGTATTACAGCCCAGCCAGCAGCAGGAACCCTTCATGAGTGACGACAACCCCACCCGCCCCTTTGAGTCTGTGTCGGCCGACTTTTTCTGTGTGTCAGGAAAGTCCTTCCTTGTTATCGTCGACCGTTTCTCTGGTTGGCCGGTTGTCATCAAGTGCGGTAATGACACGACGTCTGCCGCCACCATCAGCAAGTTCCGCCACTACTTCCGTGATGTGGGCGTTCCTGTGCGCCTGCGAACAGACGGAGGGCCCCAGTTCACAAGCCGGGACTTTGCTGTGTTCCTTGACCGATGGAGAGTATGGCATGTGTTGTCATCACCCCATTACCCGCAGTCCAATGGCCACGCTGAGGCTGCTGTCAAATCCCTGAAGCACCTCATCCTTAAGGTGGCCCCTTCTGGGAATATTGACTGCGAGGCCTTCGACCGGGGTCTCCTTGAACTCCCACCTAATTACACCGGACGCTCCCCCGCCCAGGTCTTGTATGGACGCCCCCTTCGTTCTTGTGTCCCTGCTCACCCTCAATCGTTCTCCAAGGAGTGGCAGGCCAAGACAGAGGATTGTGATCGCCGAGCCGCCGAAAGTGTTCATGACGTCGTCGCCCACTACAACGACCACGCCCGTCCTCTCCCCAGGTTGAGCGTCGGCACCGAAGTCCGTGTTCAGGACCCGACCTCCCTACGTTGGGACAAAGTGGGCGTAGTCATGGGTCTCGGTAGGTCACGGGACTACCAGGTGCGGTTACCCAGTGGAAGTGTGTGGCGGAGGAACCGTCGTTTTCTCCGCCCCGTAACAATGCCTTCTGCTGACCCCACCACCAGTGTTGAGTCCCATACTCTTCCCAGTGATCAAGTCCCTCGACGCTCAGAACGGATCCAAAAGAAAAGGTCCGCTCAAGACTTTGCTATGAGCGTATAGGGAGGAGGGAGGTGTATGTATATTATGTATGCTGTATGTATATTATGTATGCATATTATGTATGTGCTCCATTTATATACATTATTTATTCAGCCTAGCTAGCAGCGTGTGGCGATGTATTTACCATGTCCCACATGCTTAATTAATGTGCCTGGCGACATATGGAAGCTGCTAATGTATCACTTACCACATGTCGCCCGAGAGGCTAGTTGACCCCCCCATACAGAGTAAGGAGAGCCACCTTCCTTGTGTACCTTCGTTTATCCAGTAAATAGAACCTACGAAAACTCTACAAGTGTTTGTGTTCACTCCTGTAGATAGAACTTGATACCCAGAACACATGCACGTAGGAACAACGTATTTGTTTTAGAAGTCCCTGAGAACCAGTCGGAGGAAGTTGAGAGTAGGAAAACACACGATAAGTTACAATTTGAGAATATTTGTACAGAGGCTCTGAATATGTCATCCCCCCACCCCCCTCAGGATGTGAGGAAGCTAGGACAAAAGCAGGAGGACAAGCCTCGACCCCTCAAGATTACGTTAGTGAGTGAGAATAAGAAATGGGAAGTTATTCGGCAGGCAAACACTTAGCGAGGAGCGAGGCATTTCGGAATATATTCATTCGCACAGATTGCACGGTAATGCAGAGGGAACAGCACAAAAAACTCCTACAGGGCTTCAAGCAGAGGAGGGAGGAGTCGAGGAGCAACGGGAACGGGTGTACGTACATGGGTTATATCCAGGAGGGTAGTGGAAGCAAGAGCGCCACCACAGAGCTGGGGGACAGAAGGACACTCCCACCCGCTCTACTTCCCACCCAGGTGGAGAGGAGCGCCATGTAAACAACGACATCTCTGACTACACCCTGCAAAATATAAAGTACAGTATTTAGCAAAAGCTGCTGAGAATGGCGGGGGGCCGGAATCACTACCAAGAGCAGAGACGTTACCGAGAACAAATTCCGACTTGAAAGTCATGTACATTAATACTGTACTGACACGTTCCTTGATAAGAGAGAGGAGTTTAAAACACTACTGAAGGTACACTCGCACCAAAAGTATCGGTGCAGGGTGTGATCGACGACTTCCGAAACGATACGTATACACTGTGATATGCCGGGAAGGTTGGCAAGTGTATCCTCATAACCCCCCCCCTCCACTAGGTGTTGCCATATGGCTGACAATCAGTGTGTTTGTTTCCTCTTTTCGGATTGTTGCTTTGTGTCGACTGAATGATGAGCGAGGGTTCGGTCTCGGTGAACATGGGTATAAAACAGAGGCAATATGAAGCAGTAGAGATCTACACATGCTAGACGACATGGAAACCTCAGAGGGAACACGAGGAGCTATTATTGCCCTTCATAACGAAGGGTTCGGCGCCACAGATTAGTCAGTGGGTTGGTGTCCACAGGAACACCGCTGCACGATGGATTCGGCGATACCTCGAAACTGGTGCTACAGACGACAGGTCTCGGAGCGGCCGTCCACGCTGCACCACCCCTCAGGATGACCAGGTTGAGTGGTTTATTTGGTCGCATAAATTAATGTGGCAATATTCACAAGTATCACAAATAATTTTGTTAACAGGGAGCTCCTCATATTTCATACTTTCTATTTATCACTTCCCAACCTCATTTATAACGGTTTGTTTCACTTGACCAGAGCTGCCAACATACGGCTGGAACAACTCACCTTTCCCAATGCCTATCGTCACTGGTCTCAAATTGTTCACACTACAGTATGCACCGATACTTTTTGTTGCGAGTGTACATCAACCCAATATACTGTAGTACGTGTTATAGAACTGTTGTACAAGCACAGGGGAATCGAGGGAGGGAGGCAGAGAGAGGAAGGAAGGGAGGGAGAGAAAGGAAGGAAGAGAGGGTGGGAGGGAGGAAGAGAGAGTGAGAGAGAGGAAGGAAGAGAGAGGAAGGAAGAGAGGGAGGGAGTGAGGAAGAGAGAGGGAGAGAGAGGAAGGACAACCTCTGGCCTTGTAGTGAGGGTTATTGAGTAGTTAATTGGTGTTTTTCTTATACTCTACATAAACAATGGTGCCAGAACATGTATACAGTATTCATATCTTAAAATATTTCCTCGTGTACTATACTGTATAATAATACAACTCAAAATATTTTTTCAATTGTTTAATCAGTATTCTGTACATTTTCCTTAGTTTTGTTAATTTATATTGCAGTGTAAAGTAACATATTGTACAAAATAACATGTATCAATTGGTAAAAAAAAAACAAAAAAACACTGGAAACTTGGTCAGTTCATAATATATACAACCTCCGGCCAGACACTTCCTGGAACAATACTTTGACAAATAACACATAAAGTTCTATATTAGCCTGTACTGTACAGACTCCAATATTACTCTCTCACAAGCCAATGATCAATATGTCATTAACGAAAGAATGTTTTGCTCGCGAATCGATGCAATATATTTTATGGTGCCTTTGTAAATGGTTATGTGGGTGCTCTCTCTGCCTTAAATAATAGTATGATAGAGGTGTTTGTAAACATATGCTCATGGCAAAGGACAGCTTGCTACACTGGGCTCACCTCGAGGGTAAGAGATGGGTGGCATGCCACTTTAGTAACAGTTTTACAGAGGACAAAAAGGCTCTATAACTATCTAATTCTGCTTCTGTTATAATGACCTATTTTTCCTATTTTGCTTATAGTAACTTCTGATGATTTATGCAGTGACTTATGGTAACTATTTAACATGTATACACTGTACAGTACAATAAAATATGGAGAATTAAACAATGTATAGAACTAATGCCTGATTGTTGCTCTGATGTACTGTAACACTGGCATGACTGGCTCTAACTTTAACATGTACTACTCCATATCAGCAGCCTTGTCTCCGGTGTGGGCGACTGCGGGTCTGTCCCCTCCCTTGATATTTACCGTGGAATGACGCTAGCATCGCCTTGTCTTGTCTCGTGTTCTCATGCTTCTTAAATGCATCAATGGGCTCTGACAGGATCATATCTAGAGTCTGGGGAACAAGATAGATTAAAGTATATGTCCTGTACAGTATTCTGTAAACTTGCCAAAATAGTTTACATGGCCAATCATAAATTTAAACTTATTAAAGTAATAGTTGTCAATCATGTATGAGTTAGTGCTACACAATGAGGTTTAAACACTAATGGTTTACAACAAGTCTAAATTTCTCCTAGGAAAATTTCACAAAACTGATATTAAAATAGAAAGCAAAGAAGGTCTTAGTTTTCCGGCTGCTTAATGCAAGATGTTTCTTCACCTGCTTCATAATTTACGATAATTAAAGTGTTCTTTGGTAAAACATAAATCTTTTCAAATATTCTCCTGGCTTTTGTTTATGACAGGTGGACCCTGTTACCAGCTTGTTGTTCATGACAGGTGGCCACTGTCACCAGATTGTTGTACATGACAGGTGGCCACTGTCACCAGATTGTTGTACATGACAGGTGGACCCTGTCACCCGCTTGTTGTACATGACAGGTGGCCACTGTCACCAGCTTGTTGTACATGACAGGTGACCACTGTCACCAGCTTGTTGTACATGACAGGTGGCCACTGTTACCAGTTTGTTGTTCATGACAAGTGGCCACTGTCACCAGCTTGTTGTACATGACAGATGGCCACTGTCACCAGCTTGTTGTACATGACAGGTGGCCACTGTCACCAGCTTGTTGTACATGACAGGTGGCCACTGTCACCAGCTTGTTGTACATGACAGGTGGCCAGTGTCACCAGTTTGTTGTTCTATGACAGGTGGCCACTGCAGCTTCTGTTGCATGACAGGTGGCCACTGTCACCAGCTTGTTGTACAACAGGTGTTCACCAGCTTGTTCACAACAGGTGGCCACTGTCACCAGCTTGTTACATGACAGGTGGCCAGTGACACCAGTTTGTTGTACATGACAGGTGGCCACTGTCACCATAACATTGTTTACAACAGGTGGCCACTGTCACCAGCTTGTTGTTCACAACAGGTGGCCACTGTCACCAGCTTGTTGTACATGACAGATGGCCACTGTCACCAGCTTGTTGTTCTCGACAGGTGGCCACTGTCACCAGCTTGTTGTTCTGGCGACAGGTGGCCACTGTCACCAGCTTGTTGTACATGACAGGTGGCCACTGTCACCAACTTGTTGTGTACAGCAACAGGTGGCCACTGTCACTGTCACCCAGCTTGTTGTACATGACAGGTGGCCAGTGTCACAAGTTTGTGTACATGACAGGTGGCCACTGTCACCAGCTTGTTGTACATGACAGGTGGCCACTGTCACCAGCTTGTTATTCACAACAGGTAATACTGTCACCAGCTTGTTTGTACATGACAGGGCCACTGTCACCAGCTTGTTAGAGTTCACTTACAGGTGGCCACTGTCACCAGCTTGTTCACAACAGGTGTCCACTGTCACCAGCTTTTGTTCTGGCAAGGTGGCCACTATCACCAGCTTGTTGTTCACAAACAGGTGGCTACTGTCACCAGCTTGTTGTCACAACAGGCAGCTTGTTGTTCACAACAGGTGGCCACTATCACCAGCTTGTTGTTCACAACAGGTGGCCACTCTCACCAGCTTGTTGTTCACAACAGGTACTGTCACCACTGTCACCAGCTTGTTGTTCACAACAGTGGCCACTATCACCAGCTTATTTGTTCACGACAGGTGGCCACTGTCCAGCTTGTTGTTCACAACAGGTAGCCCATTGTCACCAGCTTGTTGTTCACAACAGGTGGCCACTATCACCAGCTTATGTTGTTCACAACAGGTGGCCACTATCAATTGTTGTTCACAACAGGTGGTCACTATCCAGCTTGTTGTTCACAAACAGGTGGCCATTGGGTCACCCGCTTGTTGTTCACAACAGGTGGCCACTCCCGTCACCAGCTTGTTGTTCACAAAAGGTGGTTTCGTCACCAGCTTGTTGTTCACAACAGGTCAACAGTTGTTCTGAAGGTGGCCACTATCCACCAACTTATTTATTATTTCGCTTAACTATCACCAGTTGTTCACAACAGGTGGCCCGCATCACCAGCTTATTTATTTCACAACAGGTGGCCACTGTCACCAGCTTGTTGTTCACAACAGGTGGCACTTATCACCAGCTTGTTGTTCACAACAGGTACAGCCCTGTCACCTACTTTTGTCACCAGCTTGTTGTTCACAACAGGTGGCTACTATCACCAACATTGTTCTGACAGGGTAAACATAATCACCAACTTGTTGTTTCACCAGCCTATCTCAGCTTTGTTGTTCACAACAGGTGGCCACTATCACCAGCTTGTTGTTCACAACAGGTACACTTTGTTCACAACACAGTCACCAGCTTGTTGTTCACAACAGGTGGCTACTATCACCAGCTTGTTGTTCACAACAGGTACACGTCACCAGCTTGTTGTTCACAACAGGCCACTATCACCAGCTTGTTGTTCACAACAGGTGGCCACTATCACCAGCTTGTTGTTCACAACAGGTGGCCACTATCACCAGCTTGTTGTTCACAACAGGTGGCCACTGTCACCTGCTTTTTGTTCACAACAGGTGGCCACTGTCACCTGCTTTTTGTTCACAACCTGGTGGCCACTAATCACCAGCTTGTTGTTCACAACAGGTGGCCACTGTGTCCACCACCTACACTCAGTGGGTTTTTTCCCCAAAGCCAAGCGTATAAAGTTGAATGTGTGTATGATGCAACACGACTGTATATGTACTGTACCTACATATAATAAGACTTAAAGAAGTAGGGTTCAGATCTTAAACACTCTGAGAATCACTTCATTACCTTAATGTTATACTGAATGAAGTTCACAGAGGGACTTTCTGTATTTTTCCGTTTTTGAGTCGATAACATCTTTTAGGAAAATGATTAAATAACACTGACAGAAGGAGAATGTTTGTATTTACTGTATTCTTGGCACAAAATGGCTTGCCAGACTAGAAAAATAACTTGGAGCCAGTGTGACAGAACAGTACAGTACAGTGTTATGACCTCTATCTGTAACAGTCCATGAAGGGGAGTCACAACTTCAAACTTTTATTGTTGGCTCTGTCTAATCCTCCTCCTTCTCTTCTGTACAATCCTTACCTCAATAATAATAAGAAACCAAACATAATTTTCCTCTTCATTTATATCAGTCAAAACAACTTACAACCAAGGAAAAATTATGTAACTCACCTTATCAGAAATTATGTTGGTTTCCTGAAGACTTCTCACAATGTTCTCAAACTCTGCCACTTGTTCCTTCTGACCAGTTTCCTTTAATGCTGCTTCAACACACTTCACCTGCCAAGACAAACACCTTTATACAGGTAAAGCCCGAGATGTGATATTTCACTATAACGATGATGTAAATTAACACCATCTCCTTATATACGATTAAAACAAATCACTTTAATGACATCCATCAAATAGCCACCGATAGCCATTGGTCAGATTTGTTTTAATGTGATGCAAACTCTGGGTTATTTACAGCAATACCCCGATTTACACGGTCAATTGAACCCGCGTAAAACGAGAAACGTGTAAATGGAGTAACAGAACATATGGGATTAATTGAAATAGAGACTGGGCCGACTCCCAAACTCCACATTTTTCCTACACAATACCTATGTTGTAGTAAAAATAACATCTTAATTCTATGATGGTATGCACAGACAATTAATATTTAAGAGAAATACAGTCGCCAGGTTAATGTCCATTCAAATAATGGACTCAACTCCCGCCCGCCCCCCCCCCTCTTCCCACGCTCGCTGGCTCCTCCCTCTCTGAGAAATGTTTGGGAGAAAACACTAGATTTCAAGGTATAGTAATAAATAATACCTCAAACTAAAGTTAGGATAATATAATTGACATTGCTGGCTTCCTTGCAAGACCAGGAATATTTTGAATATACACCTCATATATTTTGCACAAAAGATAACATATTTGCTCTGAGTAAACAAAATTCTTACATTAGGTCTAAAATTTGTATGTCTAATGCAAAATCTATGATGTTTATATTCAAAATGATCATCATATTGTAAGAATTCCAGCAATGTAAATTATATTCTGGCCGGGTAATTTGTATGAATTTTATGAGCTAAATAAAAAAATTATACTTCACCCGCGTATATGTGTAGACGCACCGCGTAAAGTGGGAATTCCAGTTCTGGCAAGGTACCGCGTAAATGTAGAAACGCATAAACGAGCACTGCATCTCTACCTTCACTTGTCAGCCTACCCAAGCACCGCCACATGGCCAACCTTCCCACTACAGCCCTGTGTTTGGTTCTTTGTCGATCATAAAACACGCCATCACATGGCTCCACGAATATTGGCCAGCATCGTACATTGTACTAATCATCGGTGTTTATTTTTACTTATACTGTACAGTGAAAGGACAGCACCAACCTTTAGATTGACCTGTTTTATGGTGACTGTGAAGTGATATTTTCTTTGTTTATGTGATGGTAAAGTGTGTCGCCTCTGTTTCCGTGAACATGTGTACTGTGCGAGCTGGCCGATATCACTGTGGTTACGTTGTCATCCCTGTTTTTTTCTTACAGTTAACTAAACACCACAGGTTAATACTATACATTACAGTAATATTTTGGCACATTAAATGGAACTTCGAAGTGATGCAGTGCAAATATACAGTGGAGTACAGTACATTACACTACAGGTTAAAACTGTACATTACAGTAATATTTTTGTTAAGTTTTTGTGACTACCTGTAGTACCTGTATAGTTAGTGAGAATGGCAAGTAAGTGTGTTGCTGAGACCCTGCATCGATGAAGGCCAAAACACCCGGAAAACTGTGTCTCTGGGGGTGAAGTTTAACTTTGTGCAGTGGCATGAGATGGGTGAAGGAGCGTGCTCTATTGCTGGAGCACTTGGCCTGGCCCAGACTACCATGACTTCTATCATCAAAAAGGCACTGGCCTCTTATGGAAAAGGATACCATCAAGAACTTTCCTGGCCAAAGAGAAGAAGACTGCACCAGGCTTCAAGGCAGCCAAGGGTCACCTTACTTTGCTGCTTGGCAGTAATGCTGAGGGGGACCTTAAGTTGACTCCCATGCTGGTGTACCATTCTGAGAACCTTAGAGCTCTTAAGGTGTTTATTAAGGAGCATCTCCCAGTCATCTGGCACTCCAATGAGAAGGCCTGGACAACAATAGTGTTGTGCCAGAGTTACATGGTTGGCTACCTCTCCAGGCACCTCAAGGAGTACGCCGAGAAGCAGAACAACGCTAACAAGCTTATCCCGATCCTTGACAATGTGCCATTGCACCAGGGTGATGTTTCTGGCCTCCAGCCGATGGATCAGGGTGTCATCTACTTGAGGAGGTTGATGAAGCACCATACACAACATCAACAAGTCATGGAAGGTCACACAAAGCTGCATGAATGCAGTGTGGCCCGAGTGCTTGCACGACTTTAGTGGCTTCACTGATGTTGTAGCTGTACACTGTGACATTGCCAGCATCTCCCAGGAAGCCAGCTTTCAGGAGGTGGATGAAGACAATGTGGCTGAGGTCTTGGAGAGCCACTCTAAGGAGCTCAGCACAGAGGACCTGCTGCTCCTGGAACAGCAACAGATTGGAGGAGTTAGCAGGTGAGGGGGGAAAACCCTGCACCCGTGACGCTGACTCTGAAGGTGTTGAACACAGCCATGAACCACGTTGCTGAGAGTGACCCCAACATCAACAGATCGTCTGTGAGGGCAGTGGTGGAGAAGGGCATGCTCTGCTACAAGGAGCTCTACCTTCAGAAGAAGGAGGCGCACCAGATTTCTGCCACCTCTCCAGTCTCACCCAGGAACTTCACCTTCTATAAAGCCAAGACAAAGCCCCTTCTAGGACTCCGACTCCCACTCTGCCTCCAGCCTCTCCGGACTCCCCAGAGGTTGTGTGGGAGTCAGAGTGCCATCTCCACTCCATCTACAAAAGTCCCCATAGCCTCAAAGGGGACATATGATCAATCTCACACATACACACACGCACACACACACACTACATCCTTGACCAGCGGAGGGTCAAGACCTACCAGGCGCTGCTGAGCAGCGGCCCCCCTTGGCCAATGTTCAGCCCATTCCTCAAGTCCCTCTCCCCGACTCATCTTCACCACCGGGATATCTACATAATCAAAAGTGACAATTTCGTTTCGGGAAGAAGTGGGATCAGTGTTGAACAGTGATGAACAGTGTTTAGGCCAGTGAATTCAGCACCAGACAGTACCAGTGAGAGCCGTGACCCACCAGTGAGATAAGTACCCCTGGGAACTGACCACCATCTTCTGACCAGGAGGTGCTAGTCCGTCCACCCTGGGAACAACAGAGGACTGGCTTCACACCTGACTATGAGATAAACACAACACCATCCAGCAGAATGAGGTACTGTGACACCACCCCACACCACCTGGTGTTCCCATGACCACGTGAGGTCCTTCCTATCATCACCGAGGATGAGTTACTTCACCACATGAACACCACACCACCCGGTGTTCCCATGACCAGCCTAGGCCCGGGCCATCAACTGCAAACTAAAATAATTTTTATGTTCAATTCATGTTCCTTTTTCTTTCAGTAATGAAAGCTTTTGTTAAACGACCCACCTACCCTATGTCTTTGTATGTAATAAGTCATTTTTGTCCAATGTATATTTTCAGACTTCGGGCTGCAGAACTTTTTCAATAAACCATTAATTAAAATTATTTATTATTATTACATTCATACATACATACATACAGTACATACATACATACATACAGTACATACATACATACATACAGTACATACATACATACATACAGTACATACATACATACAGTAATATCTTCCTCAAACCCGGAACTCTCCGATAGCCAGAATTGAAATTTTCTCGGAAAATCGTTCCCAAAGTCGGAATTTTCTGGAAAATTCCCGGGATGGGGGAGTTTTTTTTTCCGGGTTCGAGAGATGATGCAATGGACAATCTCTGGAACTACTGAGAAAATTTTTCCGTTACCCGGAAAATTCCGGGAATAAGGGATTTTTTTTCTGGCTTTCAGAGTCGTCTAGTTACCCGGAAATCTCTCATTCCCAGTAGTGCTCTGCACCAATTGTTCCGGCTAACGGGGAAATATACAGGCATCCCCCGCGTTACGGAACCCCGGGTTGCGGAATTTCGCTCTTACGGAATTTGTAAATTATGATCAATAATTTCGTGATACGGCCCGTAAATCCGCTATTATGGAAATTAGGGTAAATTTTAACAATCTAAAAAAAATCACTATATCAAATTATAATTTTTTGTTAAAAATTATAATTTGTTTGGTGTGGATTTCTTGGTGTTTGCTGCCGCCAAGAGTCACTCCATTGTTTACATCCACTGTGCTCGCATGTTTCTCGCCCCAGCAGTTGGGTTTAACTTTTACAAACATACAGTAAGTACAGTACAGTGCATTACCCTTATTCAAGGTGACTGGAAAGAGGCCATCAAGTGGAAGTGACCGCAGTAGTGCAAAAAGAAGCCGCAAAGGTATTACATTGGATATTAAACTTGGTGTTTTAAGAAGGTACAGTATATCATAAATTATTTAATGTACTGTATTGTATGTGTTTATAAATGTTTATTTTCATTCATAAAAGTGCTCGAATTACTTTTTTGTGGCCGAAAAAAATTCCTAAGGAACGCATCTCCAGTTTTATAATGGAAGTCAATGGGAAAATAGGTTTCGTGTTCCGGAATTTCACGATACGGTCAATTTTCCAGGGACGCAACCCTTCCGTAACATAGGGGATGCCTGTATATACAGTCTCTCCTCGACTTACGGCAACCCGGACATACGACGGCCATGGTCGTAAAATATATTTTTCACATTACGTATTTTCAAGTCCTGACGTTAGTGATCGCGTTGTGTACCGACAAAATTTTCATTTGTAATTCCCTTTAAAATGGCTGGCAAGCTTAAAAGTGAAAGTTCTCGTGGTGCTGAGATGAAAAAGAGACACCCATTTTAGAATTTCTGTGAATTATTTTCGCCTTTTCGAATTACGACCAAATTGACTTACGACCTGGTCGTCGGGACGGAACCCTGTCGTAAGTCGAGGAGAGACTGTATATATATAATTTTTTTACAGGGAATAGCCCACCCAGGCACATGTCATCGACCTACAACGGGGCCCAGGGGGCAAAAAAAATACGAGTAAAAAGAAATTAAAAATAGAAAAGGAAAAGGTTATATTAATCTACACCACGAAGATGCAGGAAAACCAGCTCTATGAAGTGAGACAGATTGTATGAGTATGGAAACAATTGGTGCAGAACACTTCTAGGGATGAGAGATTTCTGGCTAACCAGAAGACTTTTTCAAACTCGGAAAAATTCCTTGTCACCGGAAAGGTTCTGAGTGTATAAACTAGAAGTCTTGCACGGGTAGACACTAGCCCACTTCCCGAGAATGTTTCTGGGTGCTAGAGATGTTTTCCTTGAGCCTAAACTACCAGAATCCGTAAATGCAGTTCTAATGAGTTAGAAACTCCATTTCTTTACTATAATAATACAGAATAGTTAATCTAAAAGTTTGGTTAAATAAACACATTTAAAAATATAAAATTTATATGATATGAGCATAAATGAAGCTGTGTGTTACAGCAAAGACTGGTATTTCCCACTCCCTTGGAGCTGTGAGGGATTAGTGGTCTCATATTACTGACCTTCTGATGGAATGTCAGGTCATCCTTTCTTGGGTGGGAGATGAGTGGGTCTTATGACCTAAAGATGTCTTGAATAAACACGAAAGCTAAAGTATTTTTAGGGAGATTGTGATAAGTATAAATGAGCAGAGTTGTATCCCTTCAACATTACTTTACATAACATTATAAAATATGAAGTGAGAAAGCAGAAAGGTGTGGGTGATTAGAGAGATGGAGTGGAAATGAGTGTTGCCAAGCGCTCCTCAACAGTTGATATTTAACTCGCTACCATGCAACCACACACACGAAAATTTGTCATACAATACGACCCTCACTCCTCATGCTTGCTGTCTTAATTCCCCAGGGGGAGGTGTGTGTGTGTGTGTTAAGGTGCAAGCACTGCTTGCTCAATCCCGCTTTCAGCTGCCGCCGCTGGCTAGCTCTCGTGGTGAGCAGGGAAGAAACTTACATAAGTCTTCCCCTGCCAGTACACAGCCTCCTCACCATCAAGATTCCTGCTGTGCCTCCTCGTGGCAACACACGGTAACTGGGTGCCTCCTCGTGGCAACACACGGTAACTGGGTGCCTCGTGGGCTCAGGCTAGATCAGCAGGGGATCTCGGAGTAGCAGTGGACCCTAGAGGGATGGCGCATAGGCTCACTGTTATGTGGACATGTCCTGGCGCCTACCAACCACTGCCCCGCTGCCTTGCGGATTAACCTTGGCAGGTATATGGCTACAGGAGTAAACCACAAACAAAAAATCTGCGGCGGAGCCCTGCATCAGGCAGACATGCTTACAGAGCTCCAACAAGACCCCAATGGCGGAATAGGCGGAAGAGGTGACCACCACGGAAACCCAACGACTACACCGGCGGACGAAGGCAATGCCTGATGGACAGGCTACCCAGGCGAAACCCAGCAAACTGGGCTATCAGCAGTCCATTGCAACTTTCCCTCTCTCCAGTCGTTGCAACACTTGCACCACTGGATCAGGAAAAGGAAGAACCAAGATGTGTGGTTGCAGCCTGCGTTCCTGCCTCACCACATAAATCAACTCACGCACAGCTATCACCCAGTTCACCATATCTCTCATCATCATCAAAACCCCTTATACTCCCAAAAGTCCTATGGCGACGGACGAGTGGCGATGAGGACAGGCAGAGATGACTATCGGGAGTCTCTAGTCACAACTCTGCACATGGGCGGCAGAGATAAGATGGTCGTTTAAGCACTGGGATCTACTGTAGGCAGCAGTGCAATCCGGTCCTGAACAGCCCTTACGAGGAGCCACTCTGCTCACCCCACACGGGGAGGGGGCTAGAAAAGGTGCCCTAAATATAGCCTGCCTAAAACCCAACCTGACTGGGCAACCGCACCCAGTAAGGTCATCCTTATGCGGTCGAAAACACAATCAAAATCACAGATCCAAACAAAAAACAAACCATACAACCTCTCACGGTCGCTGCATGGAATGTCAGGACCCTTCTGGATACTGGTACAAATACGCATCCTGAAAGAAGAACTGCCCTTGTGGCAAAAGAGCTGGCTAGGTATAACATCGACATAGCAGCCATCAGTGAGTCCCGGCTCCCAGATGAGGGCCAACTCACAGAACGGGGGTCTAGCTACACCTTCTTCTGGAAGGGTAAGCTTGCTGCGGAGAGAAACCGCATTTATGGAGTTGGCTTTGCCATCCGTCAATGCATCCTACACAGGCTAACTGATATGCCTATTGAGATCAACGAGCGCCTCATGACGCTTCGAGTCCCACTGAATCACTCACATCATGCCTTCTTCATCAGTGCATGTACCCCAACACTGGATGCAGAGGATGACATCAAGGAGGCCTTTTATGCCGACCTTGACAGAGTGCTAACCTCAATCCCCAGAGAAGACAAGGTTGTGCTCCTTGGTCACTTCAATGTCAGAGTTGACAGAGATGCTAACATTTGGCAGGGAACCATAGGGAGAAATGGACTAGCCACTGTAATCCCAATGGCCTACTCCTTCTCAGCAAGTGTGCTGCTCATAACCTCACTATCACCAATGCCTTATTTAGGCAGGCCGACAAGTTCAAGGGATCGTGGAAACACCCACGATCCAAACATTGGCATCATCATTGTCAGAGAAAGAGATCGCCGAGATATCCTCATCACCCGTGCCATGCGTGGCTCAGACCACTGTGACACTGATCATTGACTTGTCAGATCCAAGCCCTCACTTCACGTTGCCCCAAAACGGCGAAGGCAGCAAGCCTCCAGAAGAGGTTATAATACTAAGCATCTGGAGGATCCAGCGGTAGCACAAGCTTTCAGAAAGCAGCTCGAACATGGGCTTATAAACAACCCAACAGCAAACAACGTAAATCCAGTGCCGAATGGGATACTTTTAATACTGTTTTAACAAAGACCTGCAGAGACCCTCGGCCAGACCAAAAGAATACACCAGGACTGGTTTGAAGAAAATGACCTGGCAATCAAAGTACACATCAATGATAAACGTGATGCTTTTACTGACTGGCAGAACAACCTTCAGTCTCGGATCGAAGCTGATACCTTCCGCAAGAAGAAAATGGCAGCCCAGCGGGAACAACTGGTTTAAAAATAAAGCATGTGAAGCACAAAAACTTACAGATCAGCACAAGATGTGAAAATTTTTCAATTCTAGTAAAACATTTTATGGGCCATTGTGATGCAACTCCACAATGGCATGAACAGCAGTGTCCTGCACAACGGCACCCAGTCAGAGTTCTTCCACATTCAAACAGGGGTTAAACAAGGGTGTGTACTGGCACCAACTCGCCTTTACATCTTCTTGGCTGCCTTCCTTACTGGTACCAGTGCCAATTTAGCCAGTGGGGTGAAAATCGAATACTGGGTAAAGGGGGGTCTTTTCAACATAAGATGACTCCAGACAATAACAAAGGTGTCGGCAGCTTCCATTACTGAGCTTCAGTATGCAGGCGACCTCACCCTTGTTGCTCACACTGAACACGACCTACAGGAGATCACCTATGCAGGTGAGTATGCACACTTCTGTCTTGAGGTGAATGTAGGTAAGACTCAGATTCTCTTTCAACAGTACTACCCTCTCTAATGTTGACTCCTTTCGGTATCTCGGCTCCCACCTGTCCACCACCGCAAACATCGATGAGGAGATTCATGATCGGATCAGATGTGCATCTCAAGCCTTGGGAGGACTCCAAAATCGTGTCTTCAGCTGTAGGGAGCTGAAATTATCCACAAAGCTGCATGTATATCGAGCAGTGGTCCTGCCCACCCAACTATATGGCAATGAAACATGGGTCACATACAGGAGGCACCTCAAGGCACTTGAAAACTTTCACCAATGTAGTCTATCTTCCATCCTCCGAGTTCACTGGGAGAACAAATGCCAGTATTCTTGCTGACACCAACTGTAGGAGCATCGAGGCTACCATTATCCATGAAAAACTATGTTGGGCTGGCCATGTTACCCGCATGGACAACAGTATTCTGCCAAAGCAGCTACTTTACAGTCACCCAACAAATAGTAAATGTAATGCCGGCGGGCAATTGAAAAGATATAAAGATAGTCTTAAGAAAAACCTGAAAAGGTGCCAAATAGACCCCCTCACCTGGGAGTCAATTACTCCATACCATAATGCTTGGAGAAGCACCACACAAGAAAGTGTCAATACTTTCAAGTAAGCCCGACTTCAAACCGATGCAGACAAGCGCCAACGTCGGAGAGACGCTGCCACAGCCCCTCCCACAGTAGATGGAGCCCTCCACATGTGCAACGAATGTTGAGGATGCTGCAGGTCCCGTATCGGCCTCTTTAGTCACCTCAAAACTCACCAATGAAGGCGACATCCTTAATAACCCATATCATTCTATCATAGCTGGATGATCGTCATACTCGATTCCGAGTGACAGAGTAGTAGTAGTAGTAGTAGTAGTATGTGTGTGTGTGTGTGTGTGTGTGTGTATGTGTGTGTGTGTGTGTGTGTGTGTTCACCTATAACATTATCCTTCACTTTATATATACTATTATAAACACGTGTGTGTGTGTGTGTGTGTGTGTGTGTGTGTGTGTGTGTTCACCTATAACATTATCCCTTCACTTTATATATACTATTATAAACACGTGTGTGTGTGTGTGTGTGTGTGTGTGTGTGTGTGTGTGTGTGTGTGTGTGTGTGTTCACCTGTAACATTATCCCTTCACTTTATATATACTATTATAAACACGTGTGTGTGTGTGTGTGTGTGTGTGTGTGTGTGTGTTCACCATAACATTATCCCTTCACTTTATATATACTATTATAAACACGTGTGTGTGTGTGTGTGTGTGTTCACCTATAACATTATTCCTTCACTTATATATACTATTATAAACATGTGTGTGTGTGTGTGTGTGTGTGTGTGTGTGTTCACCTGTAACATTATCCCTTCACTTTTATATATACTATTATAAACACGTGTGTGTGTGTGTGTGTGTGTGTGTGTGTGTGTGTGTGTGTGTGTGTGTGTGTGTTCACCTGTAACATTATCCCTTCACTTTATATATACTATTATAAACACGTGTGTGTGTGTGTGTGTGTGTGTGTGTGTGTGTGTGTGTGTGTGTGTGTGTGTGTTCACCTGTAACATTATCCCTTCACTTATATATACTATTATAAACACGTGTGTGTGTGTGTGTGTGTGTGTGTGTGTGTGTGTGTGTTCACCTGTAACATTATCCTTTCACTTTTATATATACTATTATAAACACTGTGTGTGTGTGTGTGTGTGTGTGTGTGTGTGTGTGTGTGTGTGTTCACCTGTAACATTATTATCCCTTCACTTTATATATACTATTATAAACACGTGTGTGTGTGTGTGTGTGTGTGTGTGTGTGTGTGTGTGTGTTCACCTGTAACATTATCCTTCACTTTATATATACTATTATAAACACGTGTGTGTGTGTGTGTGTGTGTGTGTGTGTGTGTGTGTGTGTGTTCACCAATAACATTATCCATTCACTTTTATATATACTATTATAAACACGTGTGTGTGTGTGTGTGTGTGTGTGTGTGTGTGTGTGTGTGTTCACCTATAACATTATCCCTTCACTTTATATATACTATTATAAACACGTGTGTGTGTGTGTGTGTGTGTGTGTGTGTGTTCACCTGTAACATTATCCTCTCACTTTATATATACTATTATAAACACGTGTGTGTGTGTGTGTGTGTGTGTGTGTGTGTGTTCACCTGTAACATTATCCTTCACTTTATATATACTATTATAAACACGTGTGTGTGTGTGTGTGTGTGTGTGTGTGTGTGTGTGTGTGTGTGTGTGTGTTCACCTGTAACATTATCCTCACTTATATATACTATTATAAACACGTGTGTGTGTGTGTGTGTGTGTGTGTGTGTGTGTGTGTGTGTGTTCACCTATAACATTATCCTTCACTTTATATATATTATTAAAACACGTGTGTGTGTGTGTGGTGTGTGTGTGTGTGTGTGTGTGTGTGTGTCCACCTGTAACATTATCCTTCACTTTTATATATACTATTATAAACACGTGTGTGTGTGTGTGTGTGTGTGTGTGTGTGTGTGTGTGTGTGTGTGTTCACCTATAACATTATCCTTCACTTATATATATTTATAAAATGTGTGTGTGTGTGTGTGTGTGTGTGTGTGTTCACCTGTAACATTATCCTTCACTTATATATACTATTATAAACACGTGTGTGTGTGGTGTTACCTGTAACATTATCTCTCACTTTATATATACTATTATAAACACGTGTGTGTATAATAATAATAATAATAATTAACGGTTTATTGAAAAGCTCTGCAGCCTAAGGCTGAAAATACATTGAACACAAATAACTTATTACATACATTGGTGGTTTAACAAAAGCCTCTATTAGAGAAAGAAGGAACATACAGTGAACAAACAGATTAATGAAACAGCAAACACGCAGTAAACCCTCCCAGACGGTGTTAGAGGACCTCACGTGGTGTAGTAGTTCCTCACAGATGGTGTTATGAGGGCCCTACATGGTGTAGTAATTCCTCACAGATGTTATGAGGGCCTCACGGGTGTAGTGATTCACACAGATGGTGTTATATGGGCCTCACGTGGTGTAGTAATTCCTCACAGATGGTGTTATGAGGGCCTCACGTGGTGTAGTAATTCTCACAGATGGTGCAATGAGGGCCTCACCTGCAGCAACCCTCACAGACGCTAAGGAGGGCCCCACGGGTAGCACCACAGATGGTGCTATGAGGGCCTCACGGGTGTAGCAATCACAGACGGTGCCATGAGGGCCCCACGTGGTGTAGCAGCCCCCTACAGACGGTGTTCTATGAGTGAGGTGTGGTCCCAGGCCTATCGTGAGACGGATTAACACTCGCTGGTTGGTCGGGCGTTATCACTGGTACCTGGGACCACTGTGAAGGTCAACCTGTACCACTGTTACTGTTGAGTTGTTCTCACGACCCAAGCACCGTTCACCACTGTTCACCCTGTTTAACACTGGTTCCATTCCTTTCCTAAATGAAACAGCAACTTCTGGTGAACTTGTTGATATTCCGGTGAGGAGGGTCTGTGAGGGATGGTATGGGGCCAACTTAACAGTTGACCTGGCTGCCCGAGAGAGCGCCTGGTACGCCTGACCCTTCGTCATGTGTGTGTGTGTGTGTGTGTGTGTGTTCACCTGTAACATTATCCTTCACTTATATATATTATAAACACGGTGTGTGTGTGTGTGTGTGTGTGTGTGTGTGTGTGTGTGTTCACCATAACATTATCCTCACTTTATATATACTATTATAAACACGTGTGTGTGTGTGTGTGTGTGTGTGTGTGTGTGTGTGTGTGTGTGTGTGTGTTCACCTAACATTATCCCTCACTTTATATATACTATTATAAACACGTGTGTGTGTGTGTGTGTGTGTGTGTGTGTGTGTGTGTGTTCACCTATAACATTATCCTTCACTTTATATATACTATTATAAACACGTGTGTGTGTGTGTGTGTGTGTGTGTGTGTGTGTGTGTGTGTGTGTGTGTGTGTGTCACCTGTAACTTATCCTTCACTTTATATATATATTATAAACACGTGTGTGTGTGTGTGTGTGTGTGTGTGTGTGTGTGTGTGTGTGTGTGTGTGTGTTCACCTGTAACATTATCCTTCACTTTATATATACTATTATAAACACGTGTGTGTGTGTGTGTGTGTGTGTGTGTGTGTGTGTGTGTGTTCACCTATAACATTATCCTTCACTTTATATATACTATTATAAACACGTGTGTGTGTGTGTGTGTGTGTGTGTGTGTGTGTGTGTGTGTGTGTGTGTGTGTGTGTGTGTGTGTGTGTGTGTGTTCTGTAACATTATCCCTTCACTTTATATATACTATTATAAACACGTGTGTGTGTGTGTGTGTGTGTGTGTGTGTGTGTGTGTGTGTGTGTTCACCTGTAACATTATCCCTTCCTTTATATATACTATTATAAACCGTGTGTGTGTGTGTGTGTGTGTGTGTGTGTGTTCACCTGTAACATTATCCCTTCACTTTATATATACTATATAAACACGTGTGTGTGTGTGTGTGTGTGTGTGTGTGTGTGTGTTCTGTAACATTATCCCTTCACTTTATATATCTATTATAAACACGTGTGTGTGTGTGTGTGTGTGTGTGTGTGTTCACCTGTTATCTTCACTTTATATATATATGTGTGTGTGTGTGTGTTCACCTGTAACATTATCCTTCACTTTATATATACTATATAAACACGTGTGTGTGTGTGTGTGTGTGTGTGTGTGTGTGTGTGTGTGTTCACCTGTAACATTATCCCTTCACTTTATATATACTATATATAAACACGTGTGTGTGTGTGTGTGTGTGTGTGTGTGTGTGTGTGTGTGTGTGTGTGTGTGTGTGTTCACCTGTAACATTATCCCTTCTTTATATATACTATTATAAACACGTGTGTGTGTGTGTGTGTGTGTGTGTGTGTGTGTGTGTGTGTGCCTGTAACATTATCCTTCACTTTATATACTATTATAAACACGTGTGTGTGTGTGTGTGTGTGTGTGTGTTCTGTAACATTATCCTTCACTTTATATATACTATTATAAACACGTTTTTGTTTGTGTGTGTGTGTGTGTGTGTGTGTGTGTGTGTGTTCACTGTAACATTATCCCTTCACTTTATATATACTATTATAAACTTGTGTGTGTGTGTGTGTGTGTGTGTGTGTGTGTGTGTGTGTGTGTGTGTTCACCTATAACATTATCCCTTCACTTTATATATACTATTAAACACGTGTGTGTGTGTGTGTGTGTGTGTGTGTGTGTGTGTGTTCACCTATAACATTATCCCTTCACTTTATATATACTATTATAAACACGTGTGTGTGTGTGTGTGTGTGTGTGTGTGTGTGTGTGTGTGTTCAATTTCATAACATTATCTTCACTTATATATACTATTATAAACACGTGTGTGTGTGTGTGTGTGTGTGTGTGTGTGTGTGTGTGTGTGTGTGTGTACCACCTATACATTATCCTTCACTTGCAGAGTACTATTATAAAACATGTGTGTGTGTGTGTGTGTGTGTGTGTGTGTGTGTGTGTGTGTGTGTGTGTTCACCTGTCACATTATTATCCTCTCACTTTATATATATACTATTATAAAACACACGTGTGTGTGTGTGTGTGTGTGTTCACCTGTAACATTATCCCTCACTTTATATATACTATTATAAACACGTGTGTGTGTGTGTGTGTGTGTGTGTGTGTGTGTGTGTGTTCACCTGTACATTATCCCTTCAATTTTTATATATACTATTATAAACACGTGTGTGTGTGTGTGTGTGTGTGTGTGTGTGTGTTCACCATAACATTATCCCTTCACTTTATATATACTATTATAAAACACGTGTGTGTGTGTGTGTGTGTGTGTGTGTGTGTGTGTGTGTGTGTTTGTGTGTGTGTGTTCACCTGTAACATTATCCTTCACTTTTATATATACTATTATAAACACGTGTGTGTGTGTGTGTGTGTGTGTGTGTGTGTGTGTGTGTGTGTGTGTGTGTTCACCTCTATAATATTATCCCTTCACTATATATATACTAATATAAACACGTGTGTGTGTGTGTGTGTGTGTGTGTGTGTTCACCCATAACATTATCCCTTCACTTTATATATACTATTATAAACACGTGTGTGTGTGTGTGTGTGTGTGTGTGTGTGTGTGTGTGTGTGTGTTTGTGTGTGTGTGTGTTCACCTGTAAATATTATCCCTTCACTTTATATATACTATTATAAACACGTGTGTGTGTGTGTGTGTGTGTGTGTGTGTGTGTTTGTGTGTGTGTGTTCAATTGTACATTATCCCTTCACTTTTATATATACTATTATAAACACGTGTGTGTGTGTGTGTGTGTGTGTGTGTGTGTGTGTGTTCACCCATAACATTATCCCTTCACTTTATATATACTATTATAAACACGTGTGTGTGTGTGTGTGTGTGTGTGTGTGTGTGTGTTCACCTGTACATTATCCCTTCACTTTATATATACTATTATAAACACGTGTGTGTGTGTGTGTGTGTGTGTGTGTGTGTGTGTTCACCTATAACATTATCCCTTCACTTTTATATATACTCATTATAAAACACACGTGTGTGTGTGTGTGTGTGTTCACCTATAACATTATCCTTCACTTTATATATACTATTATAAACACGTGTGTGTGTGTGTGTTTGTGTGTGTGTGTGTGTGTGTGTGTGTGTGTGTGTGTGT